>NW_027480029.1:0-44691 GCF_051014685.1 Ptiloglossa arizonensis | reverse complement strand
TTGAGTTTCTCAAGCGTTTCATACCTCCAAACTGCCATATCTCGCGAACGGATTGACTAATCCGCAAAATTTCTGTTGCATCTGAAAGTAGAAACTCGCCCGATTACAACGGTATGCGTACTTTTCCCCTAGTCCGTTCTGGTTATTCGTTTCGAGCATCAGAACTGCGAAAATTTTGAGTTTCTCAAGCGCTTCTGACCTCCAAACTGCCATATCTCGCGAACGGATTGACCAATCCGCAAAATTTCTGTTGCATCTGAACGTAGAAACTCGCCCGATTACAACGATATGCGTACTTTTCCGCTAGTCCGTTCTAGTTATTCGTTTCGAGCATCAGAACTGCGAAAATTTTGAGTTTCTCAAGCGTTTCTAACCTCCAAACTGCCATACCTCGCGAACGGATTGACCAATCCGCAAAATTTCTGTTGCATCTGAAAGTAGAAACTCGCCCGATGACAACGGTATGCGACCTTTCCCCTAGGCCGTTCTAGTTATTCGTTTCGAGCATCAGAACTGCGAAAATGTTGAGTTTCTCAAGCGTTTCTTACCTACAAACTGCCATATCTCGCGAACAGATTGACCAATCCGCAAAATTTCTGTTGCATCTGAAAGTAGAAACTCTCCCGATTACAACGGTATGCGTACTTTTCCCCTAGACCGTTCTAGTTATTCGTTTCGAGCATCAGAACTGCGAAAATTTTGAGTTTCTCAAGCGTTTCTGACCTCCAAACTGCCATATCTCGCGAACGGATTGACTAATCCGCAAAATTTCTGTTGCATGTGAAAGTAGAAACTCGCCCGATTACAACGATATGCGTACTTTTCCCCTAGTCCGTTCTAGTTATTCGTTTCGAGCATCAGAACTGCGAAAATTTTGAGTTTCTCAAGCGTTTCTGACCTCCAAACTGCCATATCTCGCGAACGGATTGACCAATCCGCAAAATTTCTGTTGCATCTGAACGTAGAAACTCGCCCGATTATAACGGTATACGTACTTTTCCCCTAGTCTGTTCTAGTTATTCGTTTCGAGCATCAGAACTGCGAAAATTTTGAGTTTCTCAAGCGTTTCTTACCTACAAACTGCCATATCTCGCGAACGGATTGACCAATCCGCAAAATTTCTGTTGCATCTGAAAGTAGAAACTCGCCCGATTACAACGGTATGCGTACTTTTCCCCTAGGCCGTTCTAGTTATTCGCTTCGAGCATGAGAACTGCGAAAATTTTGAGTTTCTCAACCGTTTCTTACCTACAAACTGCCATATCTCGCGAACGGATTGACCAATCCGCAAAATTTCTGTTGCATCTGAAAGTAGAAAGTCGCCCGATTACAACGGTATGCGTACTTTTCCCCTAGACCGTTCTAGTTATGCTTGCCGAGCATCAGAACTGTGATAATTTTGAGTTTCTCAACCGTTTCTTACCTCCAAACTGCCATATCTCGCGAACGGATTGACCAATCTCCAAAATTTCTGTTGCATCTGAAAGTAGAAAGTCGCCCGATTACAACGGTATGCGTACTTTCCCCCTAGACCGTTCTAGTTATGCTTGTCGAGCATCAGAACTGCGAAAATTTTGAGTTTCTCAAGCGTTTCTTACATCCAAACTGCCATATCTCGCGAACGGATTGACTAATCCGCAAAATTTCTGTTGCATCTGAAAGTAGAAACTCGCCCGATTACAACGGTATGCGTACTTTTCCCCTAGGCCGTTCTTGTTATTCGTTTCGAGCATCAGAACTGCGAAAATTTTGAGTTTCTCAACCGTTTCTTACTTCCAAACTGCCATATCTCGCGAACGGATTGACCAATCCGCAAAATTTCTGTTGCATCTGAAAGTAGAAAGTCGCCCGATTACAACGGTATGCGTACTTTTCCCCTAGGCCGTTCTGGTTATTCGTTTCGAGCATCAGAACTGTGAAAATTTTGAGTTTCTCAACCGTTTCTTACCTCCAAACTGCCATATCTCGCGAACTGATTGACCAATCTCCAAAATTTCTGTTGCATCTGAAAGTAGAAACTCGCCCGACTACAACGGTATGCGTACTTTTCCCCTAGTCCGTTCTAGTTATTCGTTTCGAGCATCAGAACTGCGAAAATTTTGAGTTTCTCAAGCGTTTCTTACCTCCAAACTGCCATATCTCGCGAACGGATTGACCAATCCGCAAAATTTCTGTTGCATCCGAACGTAGAAACTCGCCCGATTACAACGGTATGCGTACTTTTCCCCTAGGCCGTTCTGGTTATTCGTTTCGAGCATCAGAACTGTGAAAATTTTGAGTTTCTCAACCGTTTCTTACCTCCAAACTGCCATATCTCGCGGACGGATTGACCAATCCGCAAAATTTCTGTTGCATCTGAAAGTAGAAACTCGCCCGATTACAACGGTATGCGACCTTTCCCCTAGGCCGTTCTAGTTATTCGTTTCGAGCATCAGAACTGCGAAAATGTTGAGTTTCTCAAGCGTTTCTTACATACAAACTGCCATATCTCGCGAACGGATTGACCAATCCGCAAAATTTCTGTTGCATCTGAAAGTAGAAACTCGCCCGATTACAACGGTATGCGTACTTTTCCCCTAGACGGTTCTAGTTATTCGTTTCGAGCATCAGAACTGCGAAAATTTTGAGTTTCTCAAGCGTTTCATACCTCCAAACTGCCATATCTCGCGAACGGATTGACTAATCCGCAAAATTTCTGTTGCATGTGAAAGTAGAAACTCGCCCGATTACAACGATATGCGTACTTTTCCCCTAGTCCGTTCTAGTTATTCGTTTCGAGCATCAGAACTGCGAAAATTTTGAGTTTCTCAAGCGTTTCTGACCTCCAAACTGCCATATCTCGCGAACGGATTGACCAATCCGCAAAATTTCTGTTGCATCTGAACGTAGAAACTCGCCCGATTATAACGGTATACGTACTTTTCCCCTAGTCCGTTCTAGTTATTCGTTTCGAGCATCAGAACTGCGAAAATTTTGAGTTTCTCAAGCGTTTCTTACCTACAAACTGCCATATCTCGCGAACGGATTGACCAATCCGCAAAATTTCTGTTGCATCTGAAAGTAGAAAGTCGCCCGATTACAACGGTATGCGTACTTTTCCCCTAGACCGTTCTAGTTATGCTTGTCGAGCATCAGAACTGCGAAAATTTTGAGTTTCTCAAGCGTTTCATACCTCCAAACTGCCATATCTCGCGAACGGATTGACCAATCCGCAAAATTTCTGTTGCATCTGAAAGTAGAAACTCGCCCGATGACAACGGTATGCGACCTTTCCCCTAGGCCGTTCTAGTTATTCGTTTCGAGCATCAGAACTGCGAAAATGTTGAGTTTCTCAAGCGTTTCTTACCTACAAACTGCCATATCTCGCGAACGGATTGACCAATCCGCAAAATTTCTGTTGCATCTGAAAGTAGAAACTCGCCCGATTACAAGGGTATGCGTACTTTTCCCCTAGACCGTTCTAGTTATGCTTGCCGAGCATCAGAACTGCGAAACTTTTGAGTTTCTCAAGCGTTTCTTACATCCAAACTGCCATATCTCGCGAACGGATTGACCAATCCGCAAAATTTCTGTTGCATCTGAAAGTAGAAACTCGCCATATTACAACGGTATCCGTACTTTTCCCCTAGGCCGTTCTGGTTACTCGTTTCGAGCATCAGAACTGTGATAATTTAGAGTTTCTCAACCGTTTCTTACCTCCAAACTGCCATATCTCGCGAACGGATTGACCAATCCGCAAAATTTCTGTTGCATCTGAAAGTAGAAACTCGCCCGATGACAACGGTATGCGTACTTTTCCCCTAGACCGTTCTAGTTATGCTTGTCGAGCATCAGAACTGCGAAAATTTTGAGTTTCTCAAGCGTTTCATACCTCCAAACTGCCATATCTCGCGAACGGATTGACTAATCCGCAAAATTTCAGTTGCATCTGAACATAGAAACTCGCCCGATTACAACGATATGCGTACTTTTCCGCTAGTCCGTTCTAGTTATTCGTTTCGAGCATCAGAACTGCGAAAATTTTGAGTTTCTCAAGCGCTTCTGACCTCCAAACTGCCATATCTCGCGAACGGATTGACCAATCCGCAAAATTTCTGTTGCATCTGAACGTAGAAACTCGCCCGATTACAACGATATGCGTACTTTTCCGCTAGTCCGTTCTAGTTATTCGTTTCGAGCATCAGAACTGCGAAAATTTTGAGTTTCTCAAGCGTTTCATACATCCAAACTGCCATATCGCGCGAACGGATTGACTAATCCGCAAAATTTCTGTTGCATGTGAAAGTAGAAACTCGCCCGATTACAACGATATGCGTACTTTTCCCCTAGTCCGTTCTAGTTATTCGTTTCGAGCATCAGAACTGCGAAAATTTTGAGTTTCTCAAGCGTTTCTGACCTCCAAACTGCCATATCTCGCGAACGGATTGACCAATCCGCAAAATTTCTGTTGCATCTGAACATAGAAACTCGCCCGATTATAACGGTATACGTACTTTTCCCCTAGTCTGTTCTAGTTATTCGTTTCGAGCATCAGAACTGCGAAAATTTTGAGTTTCTCAAGCGTTTCTTACCTACAAACTGCCATATCTCGCGAACGGATTGACCAATCTGCAAAATTTCTGTTGCATCTGAAAGTAGAAACTCGCCCGATTACAACGGTATGCGTACTTTTCCCCTAGGCCGTTCTAGTTATTCGCTTCGAGCATGAGAACTGCGAAAATTTTGAGTTTCTCAACCGTTTCTTACCTACAAACTGCCATATCTCGCGAACGGATTGACCAATCCGCAAAATTTCTGTTGCATCTGAAAGTAGAAAGTCGCCCGATTACAACGGTATGCGTACTTTTCCCCTAGACCGTTCTAGTTATGCTTGTCGAGCATCAGAACTGTGATAATTTTGAGTTTCTCAACCGTTTCTTACCTCCAAACTGCCATATCTCGCGAACGGATTGACCAATCTCCAAAATTTCTGTTGCATCTGAAAGTAGAAAGTCGCCCGATTACAACGGTATGCGTACTTTCCCCCTAGACCGTTCTAGTTATGCTTGTCGAGCATCAGAACTGCGAAAATTTTGAGTTTCTCAAGCGTTTCTGACCTCCAAACTGCCATATCTCGCGAACGGATTGACCAATCCGCAAAATTTCTGTTGCATCCGAACGTAGAAACTCGCCCGATTACAACGGTATGCGTACTTTTCCCCTAGGCCGTTCTGGTTATTCGTTTCGAGCATCAGAACTCTGAAAATTTTGAGTTTCTCAACCGTTTCTTACCTCCAAACTGCCATATCTCGCGGACGGATTGACCAATCCGCAAAATTTCTGTTGCATCTGAAAGTAGAAACTCGCCCGATTACAACGGTATGCGTACTTTTCCCCTAGGCCGTTCTTGTTATTCGTTTCCAGCATCAGAACTGCGAAAATTTTGAGTTTCTCAACGGTTTCTTACTTCCAAACTGCCATATCTCGCGAACGGATTGACCAATCCGCAAAATTTCTGTTGCATCTGAAAGTAGAAAGTCGCCCGATTACAACGGTATGCGTACTTTTCCCCTAGACCGTTCTAGTTATGCTTGTCGAGCATCAGAACTGTGATAATTTTGAGTTTCTCAACCGTTTCTTACCTCCAAACTGCCATATCTCGCGAACGGATTGACCAATCTCCAAAATTTCTGTTGCATCTGAAAGTAGAAACTCGCCCGACTACAACGGTATGCGTACTTTTCCCCTAGTCCGTTCTAGTTATTCGTTTCGAGCATCAGAACTGCGAAAATTTTGAGTTTCTCAAGCGTTTCTTACCTCCAAACTGCCATATCTCGCGAACGGATTGACCAATCCGCAAAATTTCTGTTGCATCCGAACGTAGAAACTCGCCCGATTACAACGGTATGCGTACTTTTCCCCTACGCCGTTCTGGTTATTCGTTTCGAGCATCAGAACTGTGAAAATTTTGAGTTTCTCAACCGTTTCTTACCTCCAAACTGCCATATCTCGCGGACGGATTGACCAATCCCCAAAATTTCTGTTGCATCTGAAAGTAGAAACTCGCCCGATTACAACGGTATGCGACCTTTCCCTAGGCCGTTCTAGTTATTCGTTTCGAGCATCAGAACTGCGAAAATGTTGAGTTTCTCAAGCGTTTCTTACATACAAACTGCCATATCTCGCGAACGGATTGACCAATCCGCAAAATTTCTGTTGCATCTGAAAGTAGAAACTCGCCCGATTACAACGGTATGCGTACTTTTCCCCTAGACGGTTCTAGTTATTCGTTTCGAGCATCAGAACTGCGAAAATTTTGAGTTTCTCAAGCGTTTCATACCTCCAAACTGCCATATCTCGCGAACGGATTGACTAATCCGCAAAATTTCTGTTGCATGTGAAAGTAGAAACTCGCCCGATTACAACGATATGCGTACTTTTCCCCTAGTCCGTTCTAGTTATTCGTTTCGAGCATCAGAACTGCGAAAATTTTGAGTTTCTCAACCGTTTCTTACCTCCAAACTGCCATATCTCGCGGACGGATTGACCAATCCGCAAAATTTCCGTTGCATCTGAAAGTAGAAACTCGCCCGATTACAACGGTATGCGTACTTTTCCCCTAGGCCGTTCTTGTTATTCGTTTCGAGCATCAGAACTGCGAAAATTTGAGTTTCTCAACCGTTTCTTACTTCCAAACTGCCATATCTCGCGAACGGATTGACCAATCCGCAAAATTTCTGTTGCATCTGAAAGTAGAAAGTCGACCGATTACAACGGTATGCGTACTTTTCCCCTAGACCGTTCTAGTTATGCTTGTCGAGCATCAGAACTGTGATAATTTTGAGTTTCTCAACCGTTTCTTACCTCCAAACTGCCATATCTCGCGAACGGATTGACCAATCTCCAAAATTTCTGTTGCATCTGAAAGTAGAAACTCGCCCGACTACAACGGTATGCGTACTTTTCCCCTAGTCCGTTCTAGTTATTCGTTTCGAGCATCAGAACTGCGAAAATTTGAGTTTCTCAAGCGTTTCTTACCTCCAAACTGCCATATCTCGCGAACGGATTGACCAATCCGCAAAATTTCTGTTGCATCCGAACGTAGAAACTCGCCCGATTACAACGGTATGCGTACTTTTCCCCTAGGCCGTTCTGGTTATTCGTTTCGAGCATCAGAACTGTGAAAATTTTGTGTTTCTCAACCGTTTCTTACCTCCAAACTGCCATATCTCGCGGACGGATTGACCAATCCCCAAAATTTCTGTTGCATCTGAAAGTAGAAACTCGCCCGATTACAACGGTATGCGACCTTTCCCCTAGGCCGTTCTAGTTATTCGTTTCGAGCATCAGAACTGCGAAAATGTTGAGTTTCTCAAGCGTTTCTTACATACAAACTGCCATATCTCGCGAACGGATTGACCAATCCGCAAAATTTCTGTTGCATCTGAAAGTAGAAACTCGCCCGATTACAACGGTATGCGTACTTTTCCCCTAGACGGTTCTAGTTATTCGTTTCGAGCATCAGAACTGCGAAAATTTTGAGTTTCTCAAGCGTTTCATACCTCCAAACTGCCATGTCTCGCGAACGGATTGACTAATCCGCAAAATTTCTGTTGCATGTGAAAGTAGAAACTCGCCCGATTACAACGATATGCGTACTTTTCCCCTAGTCCGTTCTAGTTATTCGTTTCGAGCATCAGAACTGCGAAAATTTTGAGTTTCTCAAGCGTTTCTGACCTCCAAACTGCCATATCTCGCGAACGGATTGACCAATCCGCAAAATTTCTGTTGCATCTGAAAGTAGAAACTCGCCCGATTACAACGGTATGCGTACTTTTCCCCTAGGCCGTTCTAGTTATTCGCTTCGAGCATGAGAACTGCGAAAATTTTGAGTTTCTCAACCGTTTCTTACATCCAAACTGCCATATCTCGCGAACGGATTGACCAATCCGCAAAATTTCTGTTGCATCTGAAAGTAGAAAGTCGCCCGATTACAACGGTATGCGTACTTTTCCCCTAGACCGTTCTAGTTATGCTTGTCGAGCATCAGAACTGTGATAATTTTGAGTTTCTCAAGCGTTTCTGACCTCCAAACTGCCATATCTCGCGAACGGATTGACCAATCCGCAAAATTTCTGTTGCATCCGAACGTAGAAACTCGCCCGATTACAACGGTATGCGTACTTTTCCCCTAGGCCGTTCTGGTTATTCGTTTCGAGCATCAGAACTCTGAAAATTTTGAGTTTCTCAACCGTTTCTTACCTCCAAACTGCCATATCTCGCGGACGGATTGACCAATCCGCAAAATTTCTGTTGCATCTGAAAGTAGAAACTCGCCCGATTACAACGGTATGCGTACTTTTCCCCTAGGCCGTTCTTGTTATTCGTTTCGAGCATCAGAACTGCGAAAACTTTGAGTTTCTCAACCGTTTCTTACTTCCAAACTGCCATATCTCGCGAACGGATTGACCAATCCGCAAAATTTCTGTTGCATCTGAAAGTAGAAAGTCGCCCGATTACAACGGTATGCGTACTTTTCCCCTAGACCGTTCTAGTTATGCTTGTCGAGCATCAGAACTGTGATAATTTTGAGTTTCTCAACCGTTTCTTACCTCCAAACTGCCATATCTCGCGAACGGATTGACCAATCTCCAAAATTTCTGTTGCATCTGAAAGTAGAAACTCGCCCGACTACAACGGTATGCGTACTTTTCCCCTAGTCCGTTCTAGTTATTCGTTTCGAGCATCAGAACTGCGAAAATTTTGAGTTTCTCAAGCGTTTCTTACCTCCAAACTGCCATATCTCGCGAACGGATTGACCAATCCGCAAAATTTCTGTTGCATCCGAACGTAGAAACTCGCCCGATTACAACGGTATGCGTACTTTTCCCCTAGGCCGTTCTGGTTATTCGTTTCGAGCATCAGAACTGTGAAAATTTTGAGTTTCTCAACCGTTTCTTACCTCCAAACTGCCATATCTCGCGGACGGATTGACCAATCCGCAAAATTTCTGTTGCATCTGAAAGTAGAAAGTCGCCCGATTACAACGGTATGCGTACTTTTCCCCTAGACCGTTCTAGTTATGCTTGTCGAGCATCAGAACTGTGATAATTTTGAGTTTCTCAAGCGTTTCTGACCTCCAAACTGCCATATCTCGCGAACGGATTGACCAATCCGCAAAATTTCTGTTGCATCCGAACGTAGAAACTCGCCCGATTACAACGGTATGCGTACTTTTCCCCTAGACGGTTCTAGTTATTCGTTTCGAGCATCAGAACTGCGAAAATTTTGAGTTTCTCAAGCGTTTCATACCTCCAAACTGCCATATCTCGCGAACGGATTGACTAATCCGCAAAATTTCTGTTGCATGTGAAAGTAGAAACTCGCCCGATTACAACGATATGCGTACTTTTCCCCTAGTCCGTTCTAGTTATTCGTTTCGAGCATCAGAACTGCGAAAATTTTGAGTTTCTCAAGCGTTTCTGACCTCCAAACTGCCATATCTCGCGAACGGATTGACCAATCCGCAAAATTTCTGTTGCATCTGAACGTAGAAACTCGCCCGATTATAACGGTATACGTACTTTTCCCCTAGTCCGTTCTAGTTATTCGTTTCGAGCATCAGAACTGCGAAAATTTTGAGTTTCTCAAGCGTTTCTTACCTACAAACTGCCATATCTCGCGAACGGATTGACCAATCCGCAAAATTTCTGTTGCATCTGAAAGTAGAAACTCGCCCGATTACAACGGTATGCGTACTTTTCCCCTAGGCCGTTCTAGTTATTCGCTTCGAGCATGAGAACTGCGAAAATTTTGAGTTTCTCAACCGTTTCTTACATCCAAACTGCCATATCTCGCGAACGGATTGACCAATCCGCAAAATTTCTGTTGCATCTGAAAGTAGAAAGTCGCCCGATTACAACGGTATGCGTACTTTTCCCCTAGACCGTTCTAGTTATGCTTGTCGAGCATCAGAACTGTGATAATTTTGAGTTTCTCAACCGTTTCTTACCTCCAAACTGCCATATCTCGCGAACGGATTGACCAATCTCCAAAATTTCTGTTGCATCTGAAAGTAGAAAGTCGCCCGATTACAACGGTATGCGTACTTTCCCCCTAGACCGTTCTAGTTATGCTTGTCGAGCATCAGAACTGCGAAAATTTTGAGTTTCTCAAGCGTTTCTGACCTCCAAACTGCCATATCTCGCGAACGGATTGACCAATCCGCAAAATTTCTGTTGCATCCGAACGTAGAAACTCGCCCGATTACAACGGTATGCGTACTTTTCCCCTAGGCCGTTCTGGTTATTCGTTTCGAGCATCAGAACTCTGAAAATTTTGAGTTTCTCAACCGTTTCTTACCTCCAAACTGCCATATCTCGCGGACGGACTGACCAATCCGCAAAATTTCTGTTGCATCTGAAAGTAGAAACTCGCCCGATTACAACGGTATGCGACCTTTCCCCTAGGCCGTTCTAGTTATTCGTTTCGAGCATCAGAACTGCGAAAATGTTGAGTTTCTCAAGCGTTTCTTACCTACAAACTGCCATATCTCGCGAACGGATTGACCAATCCGCAAAATTTCTGTTGCATCTGAAAGTAGAAACTCGCCCGATTACAACGGTATGCGTACTTTTCCCCTAGACCGTTCTAGTTATTCGTTTCGAGCATCAGAACTGCGAAAATTTTGAGTTTCTCAAGCGTTTCATACCTCCAAACTGCCATATCTCGCGAACGGATTGACTAATCCGCAAAATTTCTGTTGCATGTGAAAGTAGAAACTCGCCCGATTACAACGATATGCGTACTTTTCCCCTAGTCCGTTCTAGTTATTCGTTTCGAGCATGAGAACTGCGAAAATTTTGGGTTTCTCAAGCGTTGCTTACCTCCAAACTGCCATATCTCGCGAACGGATTGACCAATCCGCAAAATTTCTGTTGCATCTGAACGTAGAAACTCGCCCGATTATAACGGTATACGTACTTTTCCCCTAGTCCGTTCTAGTTATTCGTTTCGAGCATCAGAACTGCGAAAATTTTGAGTTTCTCAAGCGTTTCTTACCTACAAACTGCCATATCTCGCGAACGGATTGACCAATCCGCAAAATTTCTGTTGCATCTGAAAGTAGAAACTCGCCCGATTACAACGGTATGCGACCTTTCCCCTAGGCCGTTCTAGTTATTCGTTTCGAGCATCAGAACTGCGAAAATGTTGAGTTTCTCAAGCGTTTCTTACCTACAAACTGCCATATCTCGCGAACGGATTGACCAATCCGCAAAATTTCTGTTGCATCTGAAAGTAGAAACTCGCCCGATTACAACGGTATGCGTACTTTTCCCGTAGGCCGTTGTAGTTATTCGTTTCGAGCATGAGAACTGCGAAAATTTTGGGTTTCTCAAGCGTTGCTTACCTCCAAACTGCCATATCTCGCGAACGGATTGACCAATCCGCAAAATTTCTGTTGCATCTGAAAGTAGAAACTCGCCCGATTACAACGGTATGCGTACTTTTCCCCTGGGCCGTTCTGGTTATTCGTTTCGAGTATCAGAACTGCGAAAATTTTGTGTTTCTCAAGTGTTTCATACCTCCAAACTGCCATATCTCGCGAACGGATTGACCAATCCGCAAAATTTCTTTTGCATCTGAAAGTAGAAAGTCGCCCGATTACAACGGTATGCGTACTTTTCCCTTAGACCGTTCTAGTTATGCTTGTCGAGCATCAGAACTGCGAAAATTTTGAGTTTCTCAAGCGTTTCTTACATCCAAACTGCCATATCTCGCGAACGGATTGACCAATCCGCAAAATTTCTGTTGCATCTGAAGGTAGAAACTCGCCCGATTACAACGGTATGCGTACTTTTCCCCTAGGCCGTTGTAGTTATTCGCTTCGAGCAAGAGAACTGCGAAAATTTTGTGTTTCTCAAGCGTTGCTTACCTCCAAACTGCCATATCTCGCGAACAGATTGACCAATTCGCAAAATTTCTGTTGCATCTGAAAGTAGAAACTCGCCCGATTACAACGGTATGCGTACTTTTCCCCTAGGCCGTTGTAGTTATTCGCTTCGAGCATGAGAACTGCGAAAATTTTGGGTTTCTCAAGCGTTGCTTACCTCCAAACTGCCATATCTCGCGAACGGATTGACCAATTCGCAAAATTTCTGTTGCATCTGAAAGTAGAAACTCGCCCGATTACAACGGTATGCGTACTTTTCCCCTAGGCCGTTCTGGTTACTCGTTTCGAGCATCAGAACTGTGATAATTTTGAGTTTCTCAACCGTTTCTTACCTCCAAACTGCCACATCTCGCGAACGGATTGACCAATCCGCAAAATTTCTGTTGCATCTGAAAGTAGAAAGTCGCCCGATTACAACGGTATGCGTACTTTTCCCCTAGACCGTTCTAGTTATGCTTGTCGAGCATCAGTACTGCGAAAATTTTGAGTTTCTCAAGCGTTTCTTACCTCCAAACTGCCATATCTCGCGAACGGATTGACTAATCCGCAAAATTTCTGTTGCATCTGAGAGTACAAACTCGCCCGATTACAACGGTATGCGTACTTTTCCCCTAGGCCGTTCTAGTTATTCGTTTCGAGCATCAGAACTGCGAAAATTTTGAGTTTCTCAAGCGTTTCTTACCTCCAAACTGCCATATCTCGCGAACGGATTGACTAATCCGCAAAATTTCTGTTGCATCTGAAAGTAGAAACTCGCCCGATTTCAACGGTATGCGTACTTTTCCCCTAGGCCGCTCTAGTTATTCGTTTCGAGCATCAGAACTGCGAAAATTTTGTGTTTCTCAAGTGTTTCATACTTCCAAACTGCCATATCTCGCGAACGGATTGACCAAACCGCAAAATTTCTGATGCATCTGAAAGTAGAAACTCGCCCGATTACAACGGTAAGCGTACTTTTCCCCTAGGCCGTTGTAGTTATTCGCTTCGAGCATGAGAACTGCGAAAATTTTGGGTTTCTCAAGCGTTGCTTACCTCCAAACTGCCATATCTCGCGAACGGATTGACCAATTCGCAAAATTTCTGTTGCATCTGAAAGTAGAAACTCGCCCGATTACAACGGTATGCGTACTTTTCCCCTAGGCCGTTCTGGTTACTCGTTTCGAGCATCAGAACTGTGATAATTTTGAGTTTCTCAACCGTTTCTTACCTCCAAACTGCCACATCTCGCGAACGGATTGACCAATCCGCAAAATTTCTGTTGCATCTGAAAGTAGAAAGTCGCCCGATTACAACGGTATGCGTTCTTTTCCCTTAGACCGTTCTAGTTATGCTTGTCGAGCATCAGAACTGCGAAAATTTTGAGTTTCTCAAGCGTTTCTTACATCCAAACTGCCATATCTCGCGAACGGATTGACCAATCCGCAAAATTTCTGTTGCATCTGAAGGTAGAAACTCGCCCGATTACAACGGTATGCGTACTTTTCCCCTAGGCCGTTGTAGTTATTCGCTTCGAGCAAGAGAACTGCGAAAATTTTGTGTTTCTCAAGCGTTGCTTACCTCCAAACTGCCATATCTCGCGAACAGATTGACCAATTCGCAAAATTTCTGTTGCATCTGAAAGTAGAAACTCGCCCGATTACAACGGTATGCGTACTTTTCCCCTAGGCCGTTGTAGTTATTCGCTTCGAGCATGAGAACTGCGAAAATTTTGGGTTTCTCAAGCGTTGCTTACCTCCAAACTGCCATATCTCGCGAACGGATTGACCAATTCGCAAAATTTCTGTTGCATCTGAAAGTAGAAACTCGCCCGATTACAACGGTATGCGTACTTTTCCCCTAGGCCGTTCTGGTTACTCGTTTCGAGCATCAGAACTGTGATAATTTTGAGTTTCTCAACCGTTTCTTACCTCCAAACTGCCACATCTCGCGAACGGATTGACCAATCCGCAAAATTTCTGTTGCATCTGAAAGTAGAAAGTCGCCCGATTACAACGGTATGCGTACTTTTCCCCTAGACCGTTCTAGTTATGCTTGTCGAGCATCAGTACTGCGAAAATTTTGAGTTTCTCAAGCGTTTCTTACCTCCAAACTGCCATATCTCGCGAACGGATTGACTAATCCGCAAAATTTCTGTTGCATCTGAGAGTACAAACTCGCCCGATTACAACGGTATGCGTACTTTTCCCCTAGGCCGTTCTAGTTATTCGTTTCGAGCATCAGAACTGCGAAAATTTTGAGTTTCTCAAGCGTTTCTTACCTCCAAACTGCCATATCTCGCGAACGGATTGACTAATCCGCAAAATTTCTGTTGCATCTGAAAGTAGAAACTCGCCCGATTTCAACGGTATGCGTACTTTTCCCCTAGGCCGCTCTAGTTATTCGTTTCGAGCATCAGAACTGCGAAAATTTTGTGTTTCTCAAGTGTTTCATACTTCCAAACTGCCATATCTCGCGAACGGATTGACCAAACCGCAAAATTTCTGATGCATCTGAAAGTAGAAACTCGCCCGATTACAACGGTAAGCGTACTTTTCCCCTAGGCCGTTGTAGTTATTCGCTTCGAGCATGAGAACTGCGAAAATTTTGGGTTTCTCAAGCGTTGCTTACCTCCAAACTGCCATATCTCGCGAACGGATTGACCAATTCGCAAAATTTCTGTTGCATCTGAAAGTAGAAACTCGCCCGATTACAACGGTATGCGTACTTTTCCCCTAGGCCGTTCTGGTTACTCGTTTCGAGCATCAGAACTGTGATAATTTTGAGTTTCTCAACCGTTTCTTACCTCCAAACTGCCACATCTCGCGAACGGATTGACCAATCCGCAAAATTTCTGTTGCATCTGAAAGTAGAAAGTCGCCCGATTACAACGGTATGCGTACTTTTCCCCTAGACCGTTCTAGTTATGCTTGTCGAGCATCAGAACTGCGAAAATTTTGAGTTTCTCAAGCGTTTCTTACCTCCAAACTGCCATATCTCGCGAACGGATTGACTAATCCGCAAAATTTCTGTTGCATCTGAGAGTACAAACTCGCCCGATTACAACGGTATGCGTACTTTTCCCCTAGGCCGTTCTAGTTATTCGTTTCGAGCATCAGAACTGCGAAAATTTTGAGTTTCTCAAGCGTTTCTTACCCCCAAACTGCCATATCTCGCGAACGGATTGACCAATCCGCAAAATTTTTATTGCATCTGAAAGTAGAAACTCGCCCGATTACAACGGTATGCGTACTTTTCCCCTAGACCGTTCTAGTTATGCTTGTCGAGCATCAGATCTGCAAAAATTTTGAGTTTCTCAAGCGTTTCTTACCTCCAAACTGCCATATCTCGCGAACGGATTGACTAATCCGCAAAATTTCTGTTGCATCTGAAAGTAGAAACTCGCCCGATTACAACGGTATGCGTACTTTTCCCCTAGGCCCCTCTAGTTATTCGTTTCGAGCATCAGAACTGCGAAAATTTTGTGTTTCTCAAGTGTTTCATACTTCCAAACTGCCATATCTCGCGAACGGATTGACCAAACCGCAAAATTTCTGATGCATCTGAAAGTAGAAACACGCCCGATTACAACGGTATGCGTACTTTTCCCCTAGGCCGTTGTAGTTATTCGCTTCGAGCATGAGAACTGCGAAAATTTTGGGTTTCTCAAGCGTTGCTTACCTCCAAACTGCCATATCTCGCGAACGGATTGACTAATCCGCAAAATTTCTGTTGCATCTGAAAGTAGAAACTCGCCCGATTACAACGATATGCGTACTTTTCCCCTAGTCGGTTCTAGTTATTCGTTTCGAGCATCAGAACTGCGAAAATTTTGAGTTTCTCAAGCGTTTCTGACCTCCAAACTGCCATATCTCGCGAACGGATTGACCAATCCGCAAAATTTCTGTTGCATCTGAACGTAGAAACTCGCCCGATTATAACGGTATACGTACTTTTCCCCTAGACCGTTCTAGTTATGCTTGTCGAGCATCAGAACTGTGATAATTTTGAGTTTCTCAACCGTTTCTTACCTCCAAACTGCCATATCTCGCGAACGGATTGACCAATCTCCAAAATTTCTGTTGCATCTGAAAGTAGAAAGTCGCCCGATTACAACGGTATGCGTACTTTCCCCCTAGACCGTTCTAGTTATGCTTGTCGAGCATCAGAACTGCGAAAATTTTGAGTTTCTCAAGCGTTTCTGACCTCCAAACTGCCATATCTCGCGAACGGATTGACCAATCCGCAAAATTTCTGTTGCATCTGAAAGTAGAAACTCGCCCGATTACAACGGTATGCGACCTTTCCCCTAGGCCGTTCTAGTTATTCGTTTCGAGCATCAGAACTGCGAAAATGTTGAGTTTCTCAAGCGTTTCTTACCTACAAACTGCCATATCTCGCGAACGGATTGACCAATCCGCAAAATTTCTGTTGCATCTGAAAGTAGAAACTCGCCCGATTACAACGGTATGCGTACTTTTCCCCTAGACCGTTCTAGTTATTCGTTTCGAGCATCAGAACTGCGAAAATTTTGAGTTTCTCAAGCGTTTCATACCTCCAAACTGCCATATCTCGCGAACGGATTGACCAATCTCCAAAATTTCTGTTGCATCTGAAAGTAGAAACTCGCCCGACTACAACGGTATGCGTACTTTTCCCCTAGTCCGTTCTAGTTATTCGTTTCGAGCATCAGAACTGCGAAAATTTTGAGTTTCTCAAGCGTTTCTTACCTCCAAACTGCCATATCTCGCGAACGGATTGACCAATCCGCAAAATTTCTGTTGCATCCGAACGTAGAAACTCGCCCGATTACAACGGTATGCGTACTTTTCCCCTAGGCCGTTCTGGTTATTCGTTTCGAGCATCAGAACTGTGAAAATTTTGTGTTTCTCAACCGTTTCTTACCTCCAAACTGCCATATCTCGCGGACGGATTGACCAATCCCCAAAATTTCTGTTGCATCTGAAAGTAGAAACTCGCCCGATTACAACGGTATGCGACCTTTCCCCTAGGCCGTTCTAGTTATTCGTTTCGAGCATCAGAACTGCGAAAATGTTGAGTTTCTCAAGCGTTTCTTACATACAAACTGCCATATCTCGCGAACGGATTGACCAATCCGCAAAATTTCTGTTGCATCTGAAAGTAGAAACTCGCCCGATTACAACGGTATGCGTACTTTTCCCCTAGACGGTTCTAGTTATTCGTTTCGAGCATCAGAACTGCGAAAATTTTGAGTTTCTCAAGCGTTTCATACCTCCAAACTGCCATATCTCGCGAACGGATTGACTAATCCGCAAAATTTCTGTTGCATGTGAAAGTAGAAACTCGCCCGATTACAACGATATGCGTACTTTTCCCCTAGTCCGTTCTAGTTATTCGTTTCGAGCATCAGAACTGGGAAAATTTTGAGTTTCTCAAGCGTTTCTGACCTCCAAACTGCCATATCTCGCGAACGGATTGACCAATCCGCAAAATTTCTGTTGCATCTGAAAGTAGAAACTCGCCCGATTACAACGGTATGCGTACTTTTCCCCTAGGCCGTTCTAGTTATTCGCTTCGAGCATGAGAACTGCGAAAATTTTGAGTTTCTCAACCGTTTCTTACATCCAAACTGCCATATCTCGCGAACGGATTGACCAATCCGCAAAATTTCTGTTGCATCTGAAAGTAGAAAGTCGCCCGATTACAACGGTATGCGTACTTTTCCCCTAGACCGTTCTAGTTATGCTTGTCGAGCATCAGAACTGTGATAATTTTGAGTTTCTCAACCGTTTCTTACCTCCAAACTGCCATATCTCGCGAACGGATTGACCAATCTCCAAAATTTCTGTTGCATCTGAAAGTAGAAAGTCGCCCGATTACAACGGTATGCGTACTTTCCCCCTAGACCGTTCTAGTTATGCTTGTCGAGCATCAGAACTGCGAAAATTTTGAGTTTCTCAAGCGTTTCTGACCTCCAAACTGCCATATCTCGCGAACGGATTGACCAATCCGCAAAATTTCTGTTGCATCCGAACGTAGAAACTCGCCCGATTACAACGGTATGGGTACTTTTCCCCTAGGCCGTTCTGGTTATTCGTTTCGAGCATCAGAACTCTGAAAATTTTGAGTTTCTCAACCGTTTCTTACCTCCAAACTGCCATATCTCGCGGACGGATTGACCAATCCGCAAAATTTCTGTTGCATCTGAAAGTAGAAACTCGCCCGATTACAACGGTATGCGTACTTTTCCCCTAGGCCGTTCTTGTTATTCGTTTCGAGCATCAGAACTGCGAAAACTTTGAGTTTCTCAACCGTTTCTTACTTCCAAACTGCCATATCTCGCGAACGGATTGACCAATCCGCAAAATTTCTGTTGCATCTGAAATTAGAAAGTCGCCCGATTACAACGGTATGCGTACTTTTCCCCTAGACCGTTCTAGTTATGCTTGTCGAGCATCAGAACTGTGATAATTTTGAGTTTCTCAACCGTTTCTTACCTCCAAACTGCCATATCTCGCGAACGGATTGACCAATCTCCAAAATTTCTGTTGCATCTGAAAGTAGAAACTCGCCCGACTACAACGGTATGCGTACTTTTCCCCTAGTCCGTTCTAGTTATTCGTTTCGAGCATCAGAACTGCGAAAATTTTGAGTTTCTCAAGCGTTTCTTACCTCCAAACTGCCATATCTCGCGAACGGATTGACCAATCCGCAAAATTTCTGTTGCATCCGAACGTAGAAACTCGCCCGATTACAACGGTATGCGTACTTTTCCCCTAGGCCGTTCTGGTTATTCGTTTCGAGCATCAGAACTGTGAAAATTTTGAGTTTCTCAACCGTTTCTTACCTCCAAACTGCCATATCTCGCGGACGGATTGACCAATCCGCAAAATTTCTGTTGCATCTGAAAGTAGAAACTCGCCCGATTACAACGGTATGCGACCTTTCCCCTAGGCCGTTCTAGTTATTCGTTTCGAGCATCAGAACTGCGAAAATGTTGAGTTTCTCAAGCGTTTCTTACATACAAACTGCCATATCTCGCGAACGGATTGACCAATCCGCAAAATTTCTGTTGCATCTGAAAGTAGAAACTCGCCCGATTACAACGGTATGCGTACTTTTCCCCTAGACGGTTCTAGTTATTCGTTTCGAGCATCAGAACTGCGAAAATTTTGAGTTTCTCAAGCGTTTCATACCTCCAAACTGCCATATCTCGCGAACGGATTGACTAATCCGCAAAATTTCTGTTGCATGTGAAAGTAGAAACTCGCCCGATTACAACGATATGCGTACTTTTCCCCTAGTCCGTTCTAGTTATTCGTTTCGAGCATCAGAACTGCGAAAATTTTGAGTTTCTCAAGCGTTTCTGACCTCCAAACTGCCATATCTCGCGAACGGATTGACCAATCCGCAAAATTTCTGTTGCATCTGAACGTAGAAACTCGCCCGATTATAACGGTATACGTACTTTTCCCCTAGTCCGTTCTAGTTATTCGTTTCGAGCATCAGAACTGCGAAAATTTTGAGTTTCTCAAGCGTTTCTTACCTACAAACTGCCATATCTCGCGAACGGATTGACCAATCCGCAAAATTTCTGTTGCATCTGAAAGTAGAAACTCGCCCGATTACAACGGTATGCGTACTTTTCCCCTAGGCCGTTCTAGTTATTCGCTTCGAGCATGAGAACTGCGAAAATTTTGAGTTTCTCAACCGTTTCTTACATCCAAACTGCCATATCTCGCGAACGGATTGACCAATCCGCAAAATTTCTGTTGCATCTGAAAGTAGAAAGTCGCCCGATTACAACGGTATGCGTACTTTTCCCCTAGACCGTTCTAGTTATGCTTGTCGAGCATCAGAACTGTGATAATTTTGAGTTTCTCAACCGTTTCTTACCTCCAAACTGCCATATCTCGCGAACGGATTGACCAATCTCCAAAATTTCTGTTGCATCTGAAAGTAGAAAGTCGCCCGATTACAACGGTATGCGTACTTTCCCCCTAGACCGTTCTAGTTATGCTTGTCGAGCATCAGAACTGCGAAAATTTTGAGTTTCTCAAGCGTTTCTGACCTCCAAACTGCCATATCTCGCGAACGGATTGACCAATCCGCAAAATTTCTGTTGCATCCGAACGTAGAAACTCGCCCGATTACAACGGTATGCGTACTTTTCCCCTAGGCCGTTCTGGTTATTCGTTTCGAGCATCAGAACTCTGAAAATTTTGAGTTTCTCAACCGTTTCTTACCTCCAAACTGCCATATCTCGCGGACGGATTGACCAATCCGCAAAATTTCTGTTGCATCTGAAAGTAGAAACTCGCCCGATTACAACGGTATGCGACCTTTCCCCTAGGCCGTTCTAGTTATTCGTTTCGAGCATCAGAACTGCGAAAATGTTGAGTTTCTCAAGCGTTTCTTACCTACAAACTGCCATATCTCGCGAACGGATTGACCAATCCGCAAAATTTCTGTTGCATCTGAAAGTAGAAACTCGCCCGATTACAACGGTATGCGTACTTTTCCCCTAGACCGTTCTAGTTATTCGTTTCGAGCATCAGAACTGCGAAAATTTTGAGTTTCTCAAGCGTTTCATACCTCCAAACTGCCATATCTCGCGAACGGATTGACTAATCCGCAAAATTTCTGTTGCATGTGAAAGTAGAAACTCGCCCGATTACAACGATATGCGTACTTTTCCCCTAGTCCGTTCTAGTTATTCGTTTCGAGCATGAGAACTGCGAAAATTTTGGGTTTCTCAAGCGTTGCTTACCTCCAAACTGCCATATCTCGCGAACGGATTGACCAATCCGCAAAATTTCTGTTGCATCTGAACGTAGAAACTCGCCCGATTATAACGGTATACGTACTTTTCCCCTAGTCCGTTCTAGTTATTCGTTTCGAGCATCAGAACTGCGAAAATTTTGAGTTTCTCAAGCGTTTCTTACCTACAAACTGCCATATCTCGCGAACGGATTGACCAATCCGCAAAATTTCTGTTGCATCTGAAAGTAGAAACTCGCCCGATTACAACGGTATGCGACCTTTCCCCTAGGCCGTTCTAGTTATTCGTTTCGAGCATCAGAACTGCGAAAATGTTGAGTTTCTCAAGCGTTTCTTACCTACAAACAGCCATATCTCGCGAACGGATTGACCAATCCGCAAAATTTCTGTTGCATCTGAAAGTAGAAACTCGCCCGATTACAACGGTATGCGTACTTTTCCCCTAGACCGTTCTAGTTATTCGTTTCGAGCATCAGAACTGCGAAAATTTTGAGTTTCTCAAGCGTTTCATACCTCCAAACTGCCATATCTCGCGAACGGATTGACCAATCCGCAAAATTTCTGTTGCTTCTGAAAGTAGAAACTCGCCCGATTACAACGGTATGCGTACTTTTCCCCTAGTCCGTTCTAGTTATTCGTTTCGAGCATCAGTACTGCGAAAATTTTGAGTTTCTCAAGCGTTTCTTACCTCCAAACTGCCATATCTCGCGAACGGATTGACTAATCCGCAAAATTTCTGTTGCATCTGAAAGTAGAAACTAACCCGATTACAACGGTATGCGTACTTTTCCCCTAGGCCGTTCTAGTTATTCGTTTCGAGCATCAGAACTGCGAAAATTTTGAGTTTCTCAAGCGTTTCTTACCTCCAAACTGCCATATCTCGCGAACGGATTGACCAATCCGCAAAATTTCTGTTGCATCTGAAAGTAGAAACTCGCCCGATTACAACGGTATGCGTACTTTTCCCCTAGTCCGTTCTAGTTATTCGTTTCGAGCATCAGAACTGCGAAAATTTTGAGTTTCTCAAGCGTTTCTTACCTCCAAACTGCCATATCTCGCGAACGGATTGACCAATCCGCAAAATTTCTGTTGCATCTGAGAGTACAAACTCGCCCGATTACAACGGTATGCCTACTTTTCCCCTAGGCCGTTCTAGTTATTCGTTTCGAGCATCAGAACTGCGAAAATGTTGAGTTTCTCAAGCGTTTCTTACCTACAAACTGCCATATCTCGCGAACGGATTGACCAATCCGCAAAATTTCTGTTGCATCTGAAAGTAGAAACTCGCCCGATTGCAACGGTATGCGTACTTTTCGCCTAGGCCGCTCTAGTTATTCGTTTCGAGCATCAGAACTGCGAAAATTTTGTGTTTCTCAAGTGTTTCATACTTCCAAACTGCCATATCTCGCGAACGGATTGACCAAACCGCAAAATTTCTGATGCATCTGAAAGTAGAAACTCGCCCGATTACAACGGTATGCGTACTTTTCCCCTAGGCCGTTGTAGTTATTCGCTTCGAGCATGAGAACTGCGAAAATTTTGGGTTTCTCAAGCGTTGCTTACCTCCAAACTGCCATATCTAGCGAACGGATTGACCAATTCGCAAAATTTCTGTTGCATCTGAAAGTAGAAACTCGCCCGATTACAACGGTATGCGTACTTTTCCCCTAGGCCGTTCTGGTTACTCGTTTCGAGCATCAGAACTGTGATAATTTTGAGTTTCTCAACCGTTTCTTACCTCCAAACTGCCACATCTCGAGAACGGATTGACCAATCCGCAAAATTTCTGTTGCATCTGAAAGTAGAAAGTCGCCCGATTACAACGGTATGCGTACTTTTCCCCTAGACCGTTCTAGTTATGCTTGTCGAGCATCAGAACTGCGAAAATTTTGAGTTTCTCAAGCGTTTCTTACCTCCAAACTGCCATATCTAGCGAACGGATTGACCAATTCGCAAAATTTCTGTTGCATCTGAAAGTAGAAACTCGCCCGATTACAACGGTATGCGTACTTTTCCCCTAGGCCGTTCTGGTTACTCGTTTCGAGCATCAGAACTGCGAAAATTTTGTGTTTCTCAAGTGTTACATACTTCCAAACTGCCATATCTCGCGAACGGATTGACCAAACCGCAAAATTTCTGATGCATCTGAAAGTAGAAACTCGCCCGATTACAACGGTATGCGTACTTTTCCCCTAGGCCGTTCTAGTTATTCGTTTCGAGCATCAGAACTGCGAAAATTTTGAGTTTCTCAAGCGTTTCTTACCTCCAAACTGCCATATCTCGCGAACGGATTGACCAATCCGCAAAATTTCTGTTGCTTCTGAAAGTAGAAACTCGCCCGATTACAACGGTATGCGTACTTTTCCCCTAGTCCGTTCTAGTTATTCGTTTCGAGCATCAGTACTGCGAAAATTTTGAGTTTCTCAAGCGTTTCTTACCTCCAAACTGCCATATCTCGCGAACGGATTGACTAATCCGCAAAATTTCTGTTGCATCTGAAAGTAGAAACTAACCCGATTACAACGGTATGCGTACTTTTCCCCTAGGCCGTTCTAGTTATTCGTTTCGAGCATCAGAACTGCGAAAATTTTGAGTTTCTCAAGCTTTTCTTACCTCCAAACTGCCATATCTCGCGAACGGATTGACCAATCCGCAAAATTTCTGTTGCATCTGAAAGTAGAAACTCGCCCGATTACAACGGTATGCGTACTTTTCCCCTAGTCCGTTCTAGTTATTCGTTTCGAGCATCAGAACTGCGAAAATTTTGAGTTTCTCAAGCGTTTCTTACATCCAAACTGCCATATCTCGCGAACGGATTGACCAATCCGCAAAATTTCTGTTGCATCTGAGAGTACAAACTCGCCCGATTACAACGGTATGCCTACTTTTCCCCTAGGCCGTTCTAGTTATTCGTTTCGAGCATCAGAACTGCGAAAATGTTGAGTTTCTCAAGCGTTTCTTACCTACAAACTGCCATATCTCGCGAACGGATTGACCAATCCGCAAAATTTCTGTTGCATCTGAAAGTAGAAACTCGCCCGATTGCAACGGTATGCGTACTTTTCCCCTAGGCCGTTCTAGTTATTCGTTTCGAGCATCAGAACTGCGAAAATTTTGAGTTTCTCAAGCGTTTCTTACTTCCAAACTGCCATATCTCGCGAACGGATTGACCAATCCGCAAAATTTCTGTTGCATCTGAAAGTAGAAACTCGCCCGATTACAACGGTATGCGTACTTTTCCCCTAGGCCGTTCTAGTTATTCGTTTCGAGCATCAGAACTGCGAAAATTTTGAGTTTCTCAAGCGTTTCTTACCTCCAAACTGCCATATCTCGCGAACGGATTGACCAATCCGCAAAATTTCTGTTGCATCTGAAAGTAGAAACTCGCCCGATTACAACGGTATGCGTACTTTTCCCCTAGTCCGTTCTAGTTATTCGTTTCGAGCATCAGAACTGCGAAAATTTTGAGTTTCTCAAGCGTTTCTTACCTCCAAACTGCCATATCTCGCGAACGGATTGACCAATCCGCAAAATTTCTGTTGCATCTGAGAGTACAAACTCGCCCGATTACAACGGTATGCCTACTTTTCCCCTAGGCCGTTCTAGTTATTCGTTTCGAGCATCAGAACTGCGAAAATTTTGAGTTTCTCAAGCGTTTCTTACCTCCAAACTGCCATATCTCGCGAACGGATTGACCAATCCGCAAAATTTTTATTGCATCTGAAAGTAGAAACTCGCCCGATTACAACGGTATGCGTACTTTTCCCCTAGACCGTTCTAGTTATGCTTGTCGAGCATCAGAACTGCGAAAATTTTGAGTTTCTCAAGCGTTTCTTACCTCCAAACTGCCATATCTCGCGAACCGATTGACTAATCCGCAAAATTTCTGTTGCATCTGAGAGTACAAACTCGCCCGATTACAACGGTATGCGTACTTTTCCCCTAGGCCGCTCTAGTTATTCGTTTCGAGCATCAGAACTGCGAAAATTTTGTGTTTCTCAAGTGTTTCATACTTCCAAACTGCCATATCTCGCGAACGGATTGACCAAACCGCAAAATTTCTGATGCATCTGAAAGTAGAAACTAGCCCGATTACAACGGTATGCGTACTTTCCCCCTAGGCCGTTCTGGTTACTCGTTTCGAGCATCAGAACTGTGATAATTTTGTGTTTCTCAACCGTTTCTTACCTCCAAACTGCCACATCTCGCGAACGGATTGACCAATCCACAAAATTTCTGTTGCATCTGAAAGTAGAAAGTCGCCCGATTACAACGGTATGCGTACTTTTCCCCTAGACCGTTCTAGTTATGCTTGTCGAGCATCAGAACTGCGAAAATTTTGAGTTTCTCAAGCGTTTCTTACATCCAAACTGCCATATCTCGCGAACGGATTGACTAATCCGCAAAATTTCTGTTGCATCTGAAAGTAGAAACTCGCCCGATTACAACGGTATGCGTACTTTTCCCCTAGGCCGTTCTAGTTATTCGTTTCGAGCATCAGAACTGTGATAATTTTGAGTTTCTCAACCGTTTCTTACCTCCAAACTGCCACATCTCGAGAACGGATTGACCAATCCGCAAAATTTTTATTGCATCTGAAAGTAGAAACTCGCCCGATTACAACGGTATGCGTACTTTTCCCCTAGGCCGTTCTAGTTATTCGTTTCGAGCATCAGAACTGCGAAAATTTTGAGTTTCTCAAGCGTTTCTTACATCCAAACTGCCATATCTCGCGAACGGATTGACCAATCCGCAAAATTTCTGTTGCATCTGAGAGTACAAACTCGCCCGATTACAACGGTGTGCCTACTTTTCCCCTAGGCCGTTCTAGTTATTCGTTTCGAGCATCAGAACTGCGAAAATGTTGAGTTTCTCAAGCGTTTCTTACCTACAAACTGCCATATCTCGCGAACGGATTGACCAATCCGCAAAATTTCTGTTGCATCTGAAAGTAGAAACTCGCCCGATTACAACGGTATGCGTACTTTTCCCCTAGGCCGTTCTAGTTATTCGTTTCGAGCATCAGAACTGCGAAAATTTTGAGTTTCTCAAACGTTTCTTACTTCCAAACTGCCATATCTCGCGAACGGATTGACCAATCCGCAAAATTTCTGTTGCATCTGAAAGTAGAAACTCGCCCGATTACAACGGTATGCGTACTTTTCCCCTAGGCCGTTCTAGTTATTCGTTTCGAGCATCAGAACTGCGAAAATTTTGAGTTTCTCAAGCGTTTCTTACCTCCAAACTGCCATATCTCGCGAACAGATTGACCAAACCGCAAAATTTCTGATGCATCTGAAAGTAGAAACTCGCGCGATTACAACGGTATGCGTACTTTTCCCCTAGGCCGTTGTAGTTATTCGCTTCGAGCATGAGAACTGCGAAAATTTTGGGTTTCTCAAGCGTTGCTTACCTCCAAACTGCCATATCTCGCGAACGGATTGACCAACTCGCAAAATTTCTGTTGCATCTGAAAGTAGAAACTCGCCCGATTACAACGGTATGCGTACTTTTCCCCTAGGCCGTTCTGGTTACTCGTTTCGAGCATCAGAACTGTGATAATTTTGAGTTTCTCAACCGTTTCTTACCTCCAAACTGCCACATCTCGCGAACGGATTGACCAATCCGCAAAATTTCTGTTGCATCTGAAAGTAGAAAGTCGCCCGATTACAACGGTATGCGTACTTTTCCCCTAGACCGTTCTAGTTATGCTTGTCGAGCATCAGAACTGCGAAAATTTTGAGTTTCTCAAGCGTTTCTTACCTCCAAACTGCCATATCTCGCGAACCGATTGACTAATCCGCAAAATTTCTGTTGCATCTGAGAGTACAAACTCGCCCGATTACAACGGTATGCGTACTTTTCCCCTAGGCCGCTCTAGTTATTCGTTTCGAGCATTAGAACTGCGAAAATTTTGTGTTTCTCAAGTGTTTCATACTTCCAAACTGCCATATCTCGCGAACGGATTGACCAAACCGCAAAATTTCTGATGCATCTGAAAGTAGAAACTCGCCCGATTACAACGGTATGCGTACTTTTCCCCTAGGCCGTTCTAGTTATTCGTTTCGAGCATCAGAACTGCGAAAATTTTGAGTTTCTCAAGCGTTTCTTACCTCCAAACTGCCATATCTCGCGAACGGATTGACCAATCCGCAAAATTTCTGTTGCATCTGAAAGTAGAAACTCGCCCGATTACAACGGTATGGGTACTTTCCCCCTAGGCCGTTCTGGTTACTCGTTTCGAGCATCAGAACTGTGATAATTTTGAGTTTCTCAACCGTTTCTTACCTCCAAACTGCCACATCTCGCGAACGGATTGACCAATCCGCAAAATTTCTGTTGCATCTGAAAGTAGAAAGTCGCCCGATTACAACGGTATGCGTACTTTTCCCCTAGACCGTTCTAGTTATGCTTGTCGAGCATCAGAACTGCGAAAATTTTGAGTTTCTCAAGCGTTTCTTACATCCAAACTGCCATATCTCGCGAACGGATTGACTAATCCGCAAAATTTCTGTTGCATCTGAAAGTAGAAACTCGCCCGATTACAACGGTATGCGTACTTTTCCCCTAGGCCGTTCTAGTTATTCGTTTCGAGCATCAGAACTGCGAAAATTTTGAGTTTCTCAAGCGTTTCTTACCTCCAAACTGCCATATCTCGCGAACGGATTGACCAATCCGCAAAATTTCTGTTGCATCTGAAAGTAGAAACTCGCCCGATTACAACGGTATGGGTACTTTCCCCCTAGGCCGTTCTGGTTACTCGTTTCGAGCATCAGAACTGTGATAATTTTGAGTTTCTCAACCGTTTCTTACCTCCAAACTGCCACATCTCGCGAACGGATTGACCAATCCGCAAAATTTCTGTTGCATCTGAAAGTAGAAAGTCGCCCGATTACAACGGTATGCGTACTTTTCCCCTAGACCGTTCTAGTTATGCTTGTCGAGCATCAGAACTGCGAAAATTTTGAGTTTCTCAAGCGTTTCTTACATCCAAACTGCCATATCTCGCGAACGGATTGACTAATCCGCAAAATTTCTGTTGCATCTGAAAGTAGAAACTCGCCCGATTACAACGGTATGCGTACTTTTCCCCTAGGCCGTTCTAGTTATTCGTTTCGAGCATCAGAACTGCGAAAATTTTGAGTTTCTCAAGCGTTTCTTACCTCCAAACTGCCATATCTCGCGAACGGATTGACCAATCCGCAAAATTTTTATTGCATCTGAAAGTAGAAACTCGCCCGATTACAACGGTATGCGTACTTTTCCCCTAGGCCGTTCTAGTTATTCGTTTCGAGCATCAGAACTGCGAAAATTTTGAGTTTCTCAAGCGTTTCTTACCTCCAAACTGCCATATCTCGCGAACGGATTGACTAATCCGCAAAATTTCTGTTGCATCTGAAAGTAGAAACTCGCCCGATTACAACGGTATGCGTACTTTTCCCCTAGGCCGTTCTAGTTATTCGTTTCGAGCATCAGAACTGCGAAAATTTTGAGTTTCTCAAGCGTTTCTTACCTCCAAACTGCCATATCTCGCGAACGGATTGACCAATCCGCAAAATTTCTGTTGCATCTGAGAGTACAAACTCGCCCGATTACAACGGTGTGCCTACTTTTCCCCTAGGCCGTTCTAGTTATTCGTTTCGAGCATCAGAACTGCGAAAATGTTGAGTTTCTCAAGCGTTTCTTACCTACAAACTGCCATATCTCGCGAACGGATTGACCAATCCGCAAAATTTCTGTTGCATCTGAAAGTAGAAACTCGCCCGATTACAACGGTATGCGTACTTTTCCCCTAGGCCGTTCTAGTTATTCGTTTCGAGCATCAGAACTGCGAAAATTTTGAGTTTCTCAAACGTTTCTTACTTCCAAACTGCCATATCTCGCGAACGGATTGACCAATCCGCAAAATTTCTGTTGCATCTGAAAGTAGAAACTCGCCCGATTACAACGGTATGCGTACTTTTCCCCTAGGCCGTTCTAGTTATTCGTTTCGAGCATCAGAACTGCGAAAATTTTGAGTTTCTCAAGCGTTTCTTACCTCCAAACTGCCATATCTCGCGAACGGATTGACCAATCCGCAAAATTTCTGTTGCATCTGAAAGTAGAAACTCGCCCGATTACAACGGTATGCGTACTTTCCCCCTAGGCCGTTCTGGTTACTCGTTTCGAGCATCAGAACTGTGATAATTTTGAGTTTCTCAACCGTTTCTTACCTCCAAACTGCCACATCTCGCGAACGGATTGACCAATCCGCAAAATTTCTGTTGCATCTGAAAGTAGAAAGTCGCCCGATTACAACGGTATGCGTACTTTTCCCCTAGACCGTTCTAGTTATGCTTGTCGAGCATCAGAACTGCGAAAATTTTGAGTTTCTCAAGCGTTTCTTACATCCAAACTGCCATATCTCGCGAACGGATTGACTAATCCGCAAAATTTCTGTTGCATCTGAAAGTAGAAACTCTCCCGATTACAACGGTATGCGTACTTTTCCCCTAGGCCGTTCTAGTTATTCGTTTCGAGCATCAGAACTGCGAAAATTTTGAGTTTCTCAAGCGTTTCTTACCTCCAAACTGCCATATCTCGCGAACGGATTGACCAATCCGCAAAATTTTTATTGCATCTGAAAGTAGAAACTCGCCCGATTACAACGGTATGCGTACTTTTCCCCTAGGCCGTTCTAGTTATTCGTTCCGAGCATCAGAACTGCGAAAATTTTGAGTTTCTCAAGCGTTTCTTACCTCCAAACTGCCATATCTCGCGAACGGATTGACTAATCCGCAAAATTTCTGTTGCATCTGAAAGTAGAAACTCGCCCGATTACAACGGTATGCGTACTTTTCCCCTAGGCCGTTCTAGTTATTCGTTTCGAGCATCAGAACTGCGAAAATTTTGAGTTTCTCAAGCGTTTCTTACCTCCAAACTGCCATATCTCGCGAACGGATTGACCAATCCGCAAAATTTCTGTTGCATCTGAGAGTACAAACTCGCCCGATTACAACGGTGTGCCTACTTTTCCCCTAGGCCGTTCTAGTTATTCGTTTCGAGCATCAGAACTGCGAAAATGTTGAGTTTCTCAAGCGTTTCTTACCTACAAACTGCCATATCTCGCGAACGTATTGACCAATCCGCAAAATTTCTGTTGCATCTGAAAGTAGAAACTCGCCCGATTACAACGGTATGCGTACTTTTCCCCTAGGCCGTTCTAGTTATTCGTTTCGAGCATCAGAACTGCGAAAATTTTGAATTTCTCAAACGTTTCTTACTTCCAAACTGCCATATCTCGCGAACGGATTGACCAATCCGCAAAATTTCTGTTGCATCTGAAAGTAGAAACTCGCCCGATTACAACGGTATGCGTACTTTTCCCCTAGGCCGTTCTAGTTATTCGTTTCGAGCATCAGAACTGCGAAAATTTTGAGTTTCTCAAGCGTTTCTTACCTCCAAACTGCCATATCTCGCGAACGGATTGACCAATCCGCAAAATTTCTGTTGCATCTGAAAGTAGAAACTCGCCCGATTACAACGGTATGCGTACTTTTCCCCTAGGCCGTTCTAGTTATTCGTTTCGAGCATCAGAACTGCGAAAATTTTGAGTTTCTCAAGCGTTTCTTACTTCCAAACTGCCATATCTCGCGAACGGATTGACCAATCCGCAAAATTTCTGATGCATCTGAAAGTAGAAACTCGCCCGATTACAACGGTATGCGTACTTTTCCCCTAGGCCGCTCTAGTTATTCCTTTCGAGCATCAGAACTGCGAAAATTTTGTGTTTCTCAAGTGTTTCATACTTCCAAACTGCCATATCTCGCGAACGGATTGACCAAACCGCAAAATTTCTGATGCATCTGAAAGTAGAAACTCGCGCGATTACAACGGTATGCGTACTTTTCCCCTAGGCCGTTGTAGTTATTCGCTTCGAGCATGAGAACTGCGAAAATTTTGAGTTTCTCAAGCGTTTCTTACGTCCAAACTGCCATATCTCGCGAACGGATTGACCAATCCGCAAAATTTCTGTTGCATCTGAAAGTAGAAACTCGCCCGATTACAACGGTATGCGTACTTTTCCCCTAGGCCGCTCTAGTTACTCGTTTCGAGCATCAGAACTGTGATAATTTTGAGTTTCTCAACCGTTTCTTACCTCCAAACTGCCACATCTCGCGAACGGATTGACCAATCCGCAAAATTTCTGTTGCATCTGAAAGTAGAAAGTCGCCCGATTACAACGGTATGCGTACTTTTCCCCTAGACCGTTCTAGTTATGCTTGTCGAGCATCAGAACTGCGAAAATTTTGAGTTTCTCAAGCGTTTCTTACATCCAAACTGCCATATCTCGCGAACGGATTGACTAATCCGCAAAATTTCTGTTGCATCTGAAAGTAGAAACTCGCCCGATTACAACGGTATGCGTACTTTTCCCCTAGGCCGTTCTAGTTATTCGTTTCGAGCATCAGAACTGCGAAAATTTTGAGTTTCTCAAGCGTTTCTTACCTCCAAACTGCCATATCTCGCGAACGGATTGACCAAACCGCAAAATTTCTGATGCATCTGAAAGTAGAAACTCGCCCGATTACAACGGTATGCGTACTTTTCCCCTAGGCCGTTCTAGTTATTCGTTTCGAGCATCAGAACTGCGAAAATTTTGAGTTTCTCAAGCGTTTCTTACCTCCAAACTGCCATATCTCGCGAACGGATTGACTAATCCGCAAAATTTCTGTTGCATCTGAAAGTAGAAACTCGCCCGATTACAACGGTATGCGTACTTTTCCCCTAGGCCGTTCTAGTTATTCGTTTCGAGCATCAGAACTGCGAAAATTTTGAGTTTCTCAAGCGTTTCTTACCTCCAAACTGCCATATCTCACGAACGGATTGACCAATCCGCAAAATTTCTGTTGCATCTGAGAGTACAAACTCGCCCGATTACAACGGTGTGCCTACTTTTCCCCTAGGCCGTTCTAGTTATTCGTTTCGAGCATCAGAACTGCGAAAATGTTGAGTTTCTCAAGCGTTTCTTACCTACAAACTGCCATATCTCGCGAACGGATTGACCAATCCGCAAAATTTCTGTTGCATCTGAAAGTAGAAACTCGCCCGATTACAACGGTATGCGTACTTTTCCCCTAGGCCGTTCTAGTTATTCGTTTCGAGCATCAGAACTGCGAAAATTTTGAGTTTCTCAAACGTTTCTTACTTCCAAACTGCCATATCTCGCGAACGGATTGACCAATCCGCAAAATTTCTGTTGCATCTGAAAGTAGAAACTCGCCCGATTACAACGGTATGCGTACTTTTCCCCTAGGCCGTTCTAGTTATTCGTTTCGAGCATCAGAACTGCGAAAATTTTGAGTTTCTCAAGCGTTTCTTACCTCCAAACTGCCATATCTCGCGAACGGATTGACCAATCCGCAAAATTTCTGTTGCATCTGAAAGTAGAAACTCGCCCGATTACAACGGTATGCGTACTTTCCCCCTACGCCGTTCTGGTTACTCGTTTCGAGCATCAGAACTGTGATAATTTTGAGTTTCTCAACCGTTTCTTACCTCCAAACTGCCACATCTCGCGAACGGATTGACCAATCCGCAAATTTCTGTTGCATCTGAAAGTAGAAAGTCGCCCGATTACAACGGTATGCGTACTTTTCCCCTAGACCGTTCTAGTTATGCTTGTCGAGCATCAGAACTGCGAAAATTTTGAGTTTCTCAAGCGTTTCTTACATCCAAACTGCCATATCTCGCGAACGGATTGACTAATCCGCAAAATTTCTGTTGCATCTGAAAGTAGAAACTCTCCCGATTACAACGGTATGCGTACTTTTCCCCTAGGCCGTTCTAGTTATTCGTTTCGAGCATCAGAACTGCGAAAATTTTGAGTTTCTCAAGCGTTTCTTACCTCCAAACTGCCATATCTCGCGAACGGATTGACCAATCCGCAAAATTTTTATTGCATCTGAAAGTAGAAACTCGCCCGATTACAACGGTATGCGTACTTTTCCCCTAGGCCGTTCTAGTTATTCGTTTCGAGCATCAGAACTGCGAAAATTTTGAGTTTCTCAAGCGTTTCTTACCTCCAAACTGCCATATCTCGCGAACGGATTGACTAATCCGCAAAATTTCTGTTGCATCTGAAAGTAGAAACTCGCCCGATTACAACGGTATGCGTACTTTTCCCCTAGGCCGTTCTAGTTATTCGTTTCGAGCATCAGAACTGCGAAAATTTTGAGTTTCTCAAGCGTTTCTTACCTCCAAACTGCCATATCTCGCGAACGGATTGACCAATCCGCAAAATTTCTGTTGCATCTGAGAGTACAAACTCGCCCGATTACAACGGTGTGCCTACTTTTCCCCTAGGCCGTTCTAGTTATTCGTTTCGAGCATCAGAACTGCGAAAATTTTGAGTTTCTCAAGCGTTTCTTACCTCCAAACTGCCATATCTCGCGAACGGATTGACCAATCCGCAAAATTTCTGTTGCATCTGAAAGTAGCAAACTCGCCCGATTACAACGGTATGCGTACTTTTCCCCTAGTCCGTTCTAGTTATTCGTTTCGAGCATCAGAACTGCGAAAATTTTGAGTTTCTCAAGCGTTTCTTACCTCCAAACTGCCATATCTCGCGAACGGATTGACCAATCCGCAAAATTTCTGTTGCATCTGAGAGTACAAACTCGCCCGATTACAACGGTATGCCTACTTTTCCCCTAGGCCGTTCTAGTTATTCGTTTCGAGCATCAGAACTGCGAAAATGTTGAGTTTCTCAAGCGTTTCTTACCTCCAAACTGCCATATCTCGCGAACGGATTGACCAACTCGCAAAATTTCTGTTGCATCTGAAAGTAGAAACTCGTCCGATTACAACGGTATGCGTACTTTTCCCCTAGGCCGTTCTGGTTACTCGTTTCGAGCATCAGAACTGTGATAATTTTGAGTTTCTCAACCGTTTCTTACCTCCAAACTGCCACATCTCGCGAACGGATTGACCAATCCGCAAAATTTCTGTTGCATCTGAAAGTAGAAAGTCGCCCGATTACAACGGTATGCGTACTTTTCCCCTAGACCGTTCTAGTTATGCTTGTCGAGCATCAGAACTGCGAAAATTTTGAGTTTCTCAAGCGTTTCTTACCTCCAAACTGCCATATCTCGCGAACCGATTGACTAATCCGCAAAATTTCTGTTGCATCTGAGAGTACAAACTCGCCCGATTACAACGGTATGCGTACTTTTCCCCTAGCCGCTCTAGTTATTCGTTTCGAGCATCAGAACTGCGAAAATTTTGTGTTTCTCAAGTGTTTCATACTTCCAAACTGCCATATCTCGCGAACGGATTGACCAAACCGCAAAATTTCTGATGCATCTGAAAGTAGAAACTCGCCCGATTACAACGGTATGCGTACTTTTCCCCTAGACCGTTCTAGTTATGCTTGTCGAGCATCAGAACTGCGAAAATTTTGAGTTTCTCAAGCGTTTCTTACCTCCAAACTGCCATATCTCGCGAACCGATTGACTAATCCGCAAAATTTCTGTTGCATCTGAGAGTACAAACTCGCCCGATTACAACGGTATGCGTACTTTTCCCCTAGGCCGCTCTAGTTATTCGTTTCGAGCATCAGAACTGCGAAAATTTTGTGTTTCTCAAGTGTTTCATACTTCCAAACTGCCATATCTCGCGAACGGATTGACCAAACCGCAAAATTTCTGATGCATCTGAAAGTAGAAACTCGCCCGATTACAACGGTATGCGTACTTTTCCCCTAGGCCGTTCTAGTTATTCGTTTCGAGCATCAGAACTGCGAAAATTTTGAGTTCTCAAGCGTTTCTTACATCCAAACTGCCATATCTCGCGAACGGATTGACTAATCCGCAAAATTTCTGTTGCATCTGAAAGTAGAAACTCGCCCGATTACAACGGTATGCGTACTTTTCCCCTAGGCCGTTCTAGTTATTCGTTTCGAGCATCAGAACTGCGAAAATTTTGAGTTTCTCAAGCGTTTCTTACCTCCAAACTGCCACATCTCGCGAACGGATTGACCAATCCGCAAAATTTCTGTTGCATCTGAAAGTAGAAAGTCGCCCGATTACAACGGTATGCGTACTTTTCCCCTAGACCGTTCTAGTTATGCTTGTCGAGCATCAGAACTGCGAAAATTTTGAGTTTCTCAAGCGTTTCTTACCTCCAAACTGCCATATCTCGCGAACCGATTGACTAATCCGCAAAATTTCTGTTGCATCTGAGAGTACAAACTCGCCCGATTACAACGGTATGCGTACTTTTCCCCTAGGCCGCTCTAGTTATTCGTTTCGAGCATCAGAACTGCGAAAATTTTGTGTTTCTCAAGTGTTTCATACTTCCAAACTGCCATATCTCGCGAACGGATTGACCAAACCGCAAAATTTCTGATGCATCTGAAAGTAGAAACTCGCCCGATTACAACGGTATGCGTACTTTTCCCCTAGACCGTTCTAGTTATGCTTGTCGAGCATCAGAACTGCGAAAATTTTGAGTTTCTCAAGCGTTTCTTACCTCCAAACTGCCATATCTCGCGAACCGATTGACTAATCCGCAAAATTTCTGTTGCATCTGAGAGTACAAACTCGCCCGATTACAACGGTATGCGTACTTTTCCCCTAGGCCGCTCTAGTTATTCGTTTCGAGCATCAGAACTGCGAAAATTTTGTGTTTCTCAAGTGTTTCATACTTCCAAACTGCCATATCTCGCGAACGGATTGACCAAACCGCAAAATTTCTGATGCATCTGAAAGTAGAAACTCGCCCGATTACAACGGTATGCGTACTTTTCCCCTAGGCCGTTCTAGTTATTCGTTTCGAGCATCAGAACTGCGAAAATTTTGAGTTTCTCAAGCGTTTCTTACATCCAAACTGCCATATCTCGCGAACGGATTGACTAATCCGCAAAATTTCTGTTGCATCTGAAAGTAGAAACTCGCCCGATTACAACGGTATGCGTACTTTTCCCCTAGGCCGTTCTAGTTATTCGTTTCGAGCATCAGAACTGCGAAAATTTTGAGTTTCTCAAGCGTTTCTTACCTCCAAACTGCCATATCTCGCGAACGGATTGACCAATCCGCAAAATTTTTATTGCATCTGAAAGTAGAAACTCGCCCGATTACAACGGTATGCGTACTTTTCCCCTAGGCCGTTCTAGTTATTCGTTTCGAGCATCAGAACTGCGAAAATTTTGAGTTTCTCAAGCGTTTCTTACCTCCAAACTGCCATATCTCGCGAACGGATTGACTAATCCGCAAAATTTCTGTTGCATCTGAAAGTAGAAACTCGCCCGATTACAACGGTATGCGTACTTTTCCCCTAGGCCGTCCTAGTTATTCGTTTCGAGCATCAGAACTGCGAAAATTTTGAGTTTCTCAAGCGTTTCTTACCTCCAAACTGCCATATCTCGCGAACGGATTGACCAATCCGCAAAATTTCTGTTGCATCTGAGAGTACAAGCTCGCCCGATTACAACGGTGTGCCTACTTTTCCCCTAGGCCGTTCTAGTTATTCGTTTCGAGCATCAGAACTGCGAAAATGTTGAGTTTCTCAAGCGTTTCTTACCTACAAACTGCCATATCTCGCGAACGGATTGACCAATCCGCAAAATTTCTGTTGCATCTGAAAGTAGAAACTCGCCCGATTACAACGGTATGCGTACTTTTCCCCTAGGCCGTTCTAGTTATTCGTTTCGAGCATCAGAACTGCGAAAATTTTGAGTTTCTCAAACGTTTCTTACTTCCAAACTGCCATATCTCGCGAACGGATTGACCAATCCGCAAAATTTCTGTTGCATCTGAAAGCAGAAACTCGCCCGATTACAACGGTATGCGTACTTTTCCCCTAGGCCGTTCTAGTTATTCGTTTCGAGCATCAGAACTGCGAAAATTTTGAGTTTCTCAAGCGTTTCTTACCTCCAAACTGCCATATCTCGCGAACGGATTGACCAATCCGCAAAATTTCTGTTGCATCTGAAAGTAGAAACTCGCCCGATTACAACGGTATGCGTACTTTTCCCCTAGGCCGTTCTAGTTATTCGTTTCGAGCATCAGAACTGCGAAAATTTTGAGTTTCTCAAGCGTTTCTTACCTCCAAACTGCCATATCTCGCGAACGGATTGACCAATCCGCAAAATTTCTGTTGCATCTGAAAGTAGAAACTCGCCCGATTACAACGGTATGCGTACTTTTCCCCTAGTCCGTTCTAGTTATTCGTTTCGAGCATCAGAACTGCGAAAATTTTGAGTTTCTCAAGCGTTTCTTACCTCCAAACTGCCATATCTCGCGAACGGATTGACCAATCCGCAAAATTTCTGTTGCATCTGAGAGTACAAACTCGCCCGATTACAACGGTATGCCTACTTTTCCCCTAGGCCGTTCTAGTTATTCGTTTCGAGCATCAGAACTGCGAAAATGTTGAGTTTCTCAAGCGTTTCTTACCTACAAACTGCCATATCTCGCGAACGGATTGACCAATCCGCAAAATTTCTGTTGCATCTGAAAGTAGAAACTCGCCCGATTACAACGGTATGCGTACTTTTCCCCTAGGCCGTTCTAGTTATTCGTTTCGAGCATCAGAACTGCGAAAATTTTGAGTTTCTCAAGCGTTTCTTACTTCCAAACTGCCATATCTCGCGAACGGATTGACCAATCCGCAAAATTTCTGATGCATCTGAAAGTAGAAACTCGCCCGATTACAACGGTATGCGTACTTTTCCCCTAGGCCGCTCTAGTTATTCCTTTCGAGCATCAGAACTGCGAAAATTTTGTGTTTCTCAAGTGTTTCATACTTCCAAACTGCCATATCTCGCGAACGGATTGACCAAACCGCAAAATTTCTGATGCATCTGAAAGTAGAAACTCGCGCGATTACAACGGTATGCGTACTTTTCCCCTAGGCCGTTGTAGTTATTCGCTTCGAGCATGAGAACTGCGAAAATTTTGAGTTTCTCAAGCGTTTCTTACGTCCAAACTGCCATATCTCGCGAACGGATTGACCAATCCGCAAAATTTCTGTTGCATCTGAAAGTAGAAACTCGCCCGATTACAACGGTATGCGTACTTTTCCCCTAGGCCGCTCTAGTTATTCGTTTCGAGCATCAGAACTGCGAAAATTTTGTGTTTCTCTAGTGTTTCATACTTCCAAACTGCCATATCTCGCGAACGGATTGACCAAACCGCAAAATTTCTGATGCATCTGAAAGTAGAAACTCGCGCGATTACAACGGTATGCGTACTTTTCCCCTAGGCCGTTGTAGTTATTCGCTTCGAGCATGAGAACTGCGAAAATTTTGGGTTTCTCAAGCGTTGCTTACCTCCAAACTGCCATATCTCGCGAACGGATTGACCAACTCGCAAAATTTCTGTTGCATCTGAAAGTAGAAACTCGTCCGATTACAACGGTATGCGTACTTTTCCCCTAGGCCGTTCTGGTTACTCGTTTCGAGCATCAGAACTGTGATAATTTTGAGTTTCTCAACCGTTTCTTACCTCCAAACTGCCACATCTCGCGAACGGATTGACCAATCCGCAAAATTTCTGTTGCATCTGAAAGTAGAAAGTCGCCCGATTACAACGGTATGCGTACTTTTCCCCTAGACCGTTCTAGTTATGCTTGTCGAGCATCAGAACTGCGAAAATTTTGAGTTTCTCAAGCGTTTCTTACCTCCAAACTGCCATATCTCGCGAACCGATTGACTAATCCGCAAAATTTCTGTTGCATCTGAGAGTACAAACTCGCCCGATTACAACGGTATGCGTACTTTTCCCCTAGGCCGCTCTAGTTATTCGTTTCGAGCATCAGAACTGCGAAAATTTTGTGTTTCTCAAGTGTTTCATACTTCCAAACTGCCATATCTCGCGAACGGATTGACCAAACCGCAAAATTTCTGATGCATCTGAAAGTAGAAACTCGCCCGATTACAACGGTATGCGTACTTTTCCCCTAGGCCGTTCTAGTTATTCGTTTCGAGCATCAGAACTGCGAAAATTTTGAGTTTCTCAAGCGTTTCTTACCTCCAAACTGCCATATCTCGCGAACGGATTGACCAATCCGCAAAATTTCTGTTGCATCTGAAAGTAGAAACTCGCCCGATTACAACGGTATGCGTACTTTTCCCCTAGGCCGTTCTGGTTACTCGTTTCGAGCATCAGAACTGTGATAATTTTGAGTTTCTCAACCGTTTCTTACCTCCAAACTGCCACATCTCGCGAACGGATTGACCAATCCGCAAAATTTCTGTTGCATCTGAAAGTAGAAAGTCGCCCGATTACAACGGTATGCGTACTTTTCCCCTAGACCGTTCTAGTTATGCTTGTCGAGCATCAGAACTGCGAAAATTTTGAGTTTCTCAAGCGTTTCTTACATCCAAACTGCCATATCTCGCGAACGGATTGACTAATCCGCAAAATTTCTGTTGCATCTGAAAGTAGAAACTCGCCCGATTACAACGGTATGCGTACTTTTCCCCTAGGCCGTTCTAGTTATTCGTTTCGAGCATCAGAACTGCGAAAATTTTGAGTTTCTCAAGCGTTTCTTACCTCCAAACTGCCATATCTCGCGAACGGATTGACCAATCCGCAAAATTTTTATTGCATCTGAAAGTAGAAACTCGCCCGATTACAACGGTATGCGTACTTTTCCCCTAGGCCGTTCTAGTTATTCGTTTCGAGCATCAGAACTGCGAAAATTTTGAGTTTCTCAAGCGTTTCTTACCTCCAAACTGCCATATCTCGCGAACGGATTGACTAATCCGCAAAATTTCTGTTGCATCTGAAAGTAGAAACTCGCCCGATTACAACGGTATGCGTACTTTTCCCCTAGGCCGTCCTAGTTATTCGTTTCGAGCATCAGAACTGCGAAAATTTTGAGTTTCTCAAGCGTTTCTTACCTCCAAACTGCCATATCTCGCGAACGGATTGACCAATCCGCAAAATTTCTGTTGCATCTGAGAGTACAAACTCGCCCGATTACAACGGTGTGCCTACTTTTCCCCTAGGCCGTTCTAGTTATTCGTTTCGAGCATCAGAACTGCGAAAATGTTGAGTTTCTCAAGCGTTTCTTACCTACAAACTGCCATATCTCGCGAACGGATTGACCAATCCGCAAAATTTCTGTTGCATCTGAAAGTAGAAACTCGCCCGATTACAACGGTATGCGTACTTTTCCCCTAGGCCGTTCTAGTTATTCGTTTCGAGCATCAGAACTGCGAAAATTTTGAGTTTCTCAAACGTTTCTTACTTCCAAACTGCCATATCTCGCGAACGGATTGACCAATCCGCAAAATTTCTGTTGCATCTGAAAGCAGAAACTCGCCCGATTACAACGGTATGCGTACTTTTCCCCTAGGCCGTTCTAGTTATTCGTTTCGAGCATCAGAACTGCGAAAATTTTGAGTTTCTCAAGCGTTTCTTACCTCCAAACTGCCATATCTCGCGAACGGATTGACCAATCCGCAAAATTTCTGTTGCATCTGAGAGTACAAACTCGCCCGATTACAACGGTATGCCTACTTTTCCCCTAGGCCGTTCTAGTTATTCGTTTCGAGCATCAGAACTGCGAAAATGTTGAGTTTCTCAAGCGTTTCTTACCTACAAACTGCCATATCTCGCGAACGGATTGACCAATCCGCAAAATTTCTGTTGCATCTGAAAGTAGAAACTCGCCCGATTACAACGGTATGCGTACTTTTCCGCTAGGCCGCTCTAGTTATTCCTTTCGAGCATCAGAACTGCGAAAATTTTGTGTTTCTCAAGTGTTTCATACTTCCAAACTGCCATATCTCGCGAACGGATTGACCAAACCGCAAAATTTCTGATGCATCTGAAAGTAGAAACTCGCGCGATTACAACGGTATGCGTACTTTTCCCCTAGGCCGTTGTAGTTATTCGCTTCGAGCATGAGAACTGCGAAAATTTTGAGTTTCTCAAGCGTTTCTTACGTCCAAACTGCCATATCTCGCGAACGGATTGACCAATCCGCAAAATTTCTGTTGCATCTGAAAGTAGAAACTCGCCCGATTACAACGGTATGCGTACTTTTCCCCTAGGCCGTTCTGGTTACCCGTTTCGAGCATCAGAACTGTGATAATTTTGAGTTTCTCAACCGTTTCTTACCTCCAAACTGCCACATCTCGCGAACGGATTGACCAATCCGCAAAATTTCTGTTGCATCTGAAAGTAGAAAGTCGCCCGATTACAACGGTATGCGTACTTTTCCCCTAGACCGTTCTAGTTATGCTTGTCGAGCATCAGAACTGCGAAAATTTTGAGTTTCTCAAGCGTTTCTTACCTCCAAACTGCCATATCTCGCGAACGGATTGACTAATCCGCAAAATTTCTGTTGCATCTGAAAGTAGAAACTCGCCCGATTACAACGGTATGCGTACTTTTCCCCTAGGCCGTTCTAGTTATTCGTTTCGAGCATCAGAACTGCGAAAATTTTGAGTTTCTCAAGCGTTTCTTACCTCCAAACTGCATATCTCGCGAACGGATTGACCAATCCGCAAAATTTTTATTGCATCTGAAAGTAGAAAGTCGCCCGATTACAACGGTATGCGTACTTTTCCCCTAGGCCGTTCTAGTTATGCTTGTCGAGCATCAGAACTGCGAAAATTTTGAGTTTCTCAAGCGTTTCTTACCTCCAAACTGCCATATCTCGCGAACGGATTGACTAATCCGCAAAATTTCTGTTGCATCTGAAAGTAGAAACTCGCCCGATTACAACGGTATGCGTACTTTTCCCCTAGGCCGTTCTAGTTATTCGTTTCGAGCATCAGAACTGCGAAAATTTTGAGTTTCTCAAGCGTTTCTTACCTCCAAACTGCCATATCTCGCGAACGGATTGACCAATCCGCAAAATTTCTGTTGCATCTGAAAGTAGAAACTCGCCCGATTACAACGGTATGCGTACTTTTCCCCTAGTCCGTTCTAGTTATTCGTTTCGAGCATCAGAACTGCGAAAATTTTGAGTTTCCCAAGCGTTTCTTACCTCCAAACTGCCATATCTCGCGAACGGATTGACTAATCCGCAAAATTTCTGTTGCATCTGAAAGTAGAAACTCACCCGATTACAACGGTATGCGTACTTTTCCCCTAGGCCGTTCTAGTTATTCGTTTCGAGCATAAGAACTGCGAAAATTTTGAGTTCTCTACAAGCGTTTCTTACCTCCAAACTGCCATATCTCGCGAACGGATTGACCAATCCGCAAAATTTCTGTTGCATCTGAGAGTACAAACTCGCCCGATTACAACGGTATGCCTACTTTTCCCCTAGGCCGTTCTAGTTATTCGTTTCGAGCATCAGAACTGCGAAAATGTTGAGTTTCTCAAGCGTTTCTTACCTACAAACTGCCATATCTCGCGAACGGATTGACCAATCCGCAAAATTTCTGTTGCATCTGAGAGTACAAACTCGCCCGATTACAACGGTATGCGTACTTTTCCCCTAGGCCGCTCTAGTTATTCGTTTCGAGCATCAGAACTGCGAAAATTTTGTGTTTCTCAAGTGTTTTCATACTTCCAACTGCCATATCTCGCGAACGGATTGACCAAACCGCAAAATTTCTGATGCATCTGAAAGTAGAAACTCGCCCGATTACAACGGTATGCGTACTTTTCCCCTAGGCCGTTCTAGTTATTCGTTTCGAGCATCAGAACTGCGAAAATTTTGAGTTTCTCAAGCGTTTCTTACCTCCAAACTGCCATATCTCGCGAACGGATTGACCAATCCGCAAATTTCTGTTGCATCTGAGAGTACAAACTCGCCCGATTACAACGGTGTGCCTACTTTTCCCCTAGGCCGTTCTAGTTATTCGTTTCGAGCATCAGAACTGCGAAAATGTTGAGTTTCTCAAGCGTTTCTTACCTACAAACTGCCATATCTCGCGAACGGATTGACCAATCCGCAAAATTTCTGTTGCATCTGAAAGTAGAAACTCGCCCGATTACAACGGTATGCGTACTTTCCCCTAGGCCGTTCTAGTTATTCGTTTCGAGCATCAGAACTGCGAAAATTTTGGGTTTCTCAAGCGTTGCTTACCTCCAAACTGCCATATCTCGCGAACGGATTGACCAATTCGCAAAATTTCTGTTGCGTCTGAAAGTAGAAACACGCCCGATTACAACGGTATGCGTACTTTTCCCCTAGCCGTTCTGGTTACCCGTTTCGAGCATCAGAACTGTGATAATTTTGAGTTTCTCAACCGTTTCTTACCTCCAAACTGCCACATCTCGCGAACGGATTGACCAATCCGCAAAATTTCTGTTGCATCTGAAAGTAGAAAGTCGCCCGATTACAACGGTATGCGTACTTTTCCCCTAGACCGTTCTAGTTATGCTTGTCGAGCATCAGAACTGCGAAATTTTGAGTTTCTCAAGCGTTTCTTACCTCCAAACTGCCATATCTCGCGAACGGATTGACTAATCCGCAAAATTTCTGTTGCATCTGAAAGTAGAAACTCGCCCGATTACAACGGTATGCGTACTTTTCCCCTAGGCCGTTCTAGTTATTCGTTTCGAGCATCAGAACTGCGAAAATTTTGAGTTTCTCAAGCGTTTCTTACCTCCAAACTGCCATATCTCGCGAACGGATTGACCAATCCGCAAAATTTTTATTGCATCTGAAAGTAGAAAGTCGCCCGATTACAACGGTATGCGTACTTTTCCCCTAGGCCGTTCTAGTTATGCTTGTCGAGCATCAGAACTGCGAAAATTTTGAGTTTCTCAAGCGTTTCTTACCTCCAAACTGCCATATCTCGCGAACGGATTGACTAATCCGCAAAATTTCTGTTGCATCTGAAAGTAGAAACTCGCCCGATTACAACGGTATGCGTACTTTTCCCCTAGGCCGTTCTAGTTATTCGTTTCGAGCATCAGAACTGCGAAAATTTTGAGTTTCTCAAGCGTTTCTTACCTCCAAACTGCCATATCTCGCGAACGGATTGACCAATCCGCAAAATTTCTGTTGCATCTGAAAGTAGAAACTCGCCCGATTACAACGGTATGCGTACTTTTCCCCTAGTCCGTTCTAGTTATTCGTTTCGAGCATCAGAACTGCGAAAATTTTGAGTTTCCCAAGCGTTTCTTACCTCCAAACTGCCATATCTCGCGAACGGATTGACTAATCCGCAAAATTTCTGTTGCATCTGAAAGTAGAAACTCACCCGATTACAACGGTATGCGTACTTTTCCCCTAGGCCGTTCTAGTTATTCGTTTCGAGCATAAGAACTGCGAAAATTTTGAGTTTCTCAAGCGTTTCTTACCTCCAAACTGCCATATCTCGCGAACGGATTGACCAATCCGCAAAATTTCTGTTGCATCTGAGAGTACAAACTCGCCCGATTACAACGGTATGCCTACTTTTCCCCTAGGCCGTTCTAGTTATTCGTTTCGAGCATCAGAACTGCGAAAATGTTGAGTTTCTCAAGCGTTTCTTACCTACAAACTGCCATATCTCGCGAACGGATTGACCAATCCGCAAAATTTCTGTTGCATCTGAGAGTACAAACTCGCCCGATTACAACGGTATGCGTACTTTTCCCCTAGGCCGCTCTAGTTATTCGTTTCGAGCATCAGAACTGCGAAAATTTTGTGTTTCTCAAGTGTTTCATACTTCCAAACTGCCATATCTCGCGAACGGATTGACCAATCCGCAAAATTTCTGTTGCATCTGAAAGTAGAAACTCGCCCGATTACAACGGTATGCGTACTTTTCCCCTAGTCCGTTCTAGTTATTCGTTTCGAGCATCAGAACTGCGAAAATTTTGAGTTTCTCAAGCGTTTCTTACCTCCAAACTGCCATATCTCGCGAACGGATTGACCAATCCGCAAAATTTTTATTGCATCTGAAAGTAGAAACTCGCCCGATTACAAAGGTATGCGTACTTTTCCCCTAGACCGTTCTAGTTATGCTTGTCGAACATCAGAACTGCGAAAATTTTGAGTTTCTCAAGCGTTTCTTACCTCCAAACTGCCATATCTCGCGAACGGATTGACTAATCCGCAAAATTTCTGTTGCATCTGAA
>NW_027480028.1:0-44796 GCF_051014685.1 Ptiloglossa arizonensis | reverse complement strand
TGGGTCAAAGAAGGGATCTTTACCCATAGCACATGGCAGTAAACTCTCTAAGGACTTGTGTCCTATAACACAGTCAGAGGAGTTGAGAATGAAGGGTATCCCATACGCTTCAGCCATTGGATCCATCATGTATGCCATGCTATGTACGAGACCAGATGTTTTGTATGCCCTGAGCATGACGAGCAGATTTCAGTTATGTCCTGGTGAGGGACATTGAACTGCTCTCAAGAATATCCTTAAGTAACTGAGAAGGACTAAGGATCTATGCTTGACATATGGAGAAGATAAGGAAATAGTCGTTAGAGCATTCACTGATGCTAGTTTCTAGACTGATCATGATGATAGAAATCACAGCACGTATATCGTATAACGTATAACGTATAACGTATAACGTATAACGTATGACGGATAACGTGTAACGAAGAACGTATAACGAATAACGTAAAACGTATAACGCATAACATGTAACGTATAACGTATAACGTATAACGTATAACGTATAACGTATAACGTATAACGTATAACGTATAACGTATAACGTAAAACGTATAACGCATAACGTATATCGTATACCGTATAACCTATAACGTATATCGTATAACGTATAACGCATAAAGAATAACGTATAACATATAACCTATGACGTATAACGTATAACGTATAACGTATAACGTATAACGTATAACGTATAACGTATAACGTATAACGTATAACGTATAACGTATAACGTATAACGTATAACGTATAACGTATAACGTATAACGTATAACGTATAACGTATAACGTATAACGTATAACGTATAACGTATAACGTATAACGTATAACGTATAACGTATAACGTATAACGTATAACGTATAACGTATAACGTATACCGTATGACGTATAACGTATAACGTATCACGAATAACGTAAAACGTATAACGCATAACGTATAACGGATAACGTGTAACGAAGAACGTATAACGAATAACGTAAAACGTATATCGTATAACGTATAACGTATAACGTATAACGTATAACGTATAACCTATAACGTATAACGTATAACGTATAACGTATAACGTATAACGTATAACGTATAACGTATAACGTATAACGTATAACGTATAACGTATAACGTATAACGTATAACGTATAACGTATAACGTATAACGTATACCGTATGACGTATAACGTATAACGTATCACGAATAACGTAAAACGTATAACGCATAACGTATAACGGATAACGTGTAACGAAGAACGTATAACGAATAACGTAAAACGTATATCGTATAACGTATAACGTATAACGTATAACGTATAACGTATAACGTATAACGTATAACGTATGACGTATAACGTATAGCGTATAACGTATAACGTGTAACGGATAACGTTTAACGTATAACGTATAACGTATATCGTATACCGTAGAACGTATAACGTATAACGTATAAGGTATAACGAATAAAGTATAACGTATAACGTATAACGTATAACGTATAACCTATAACGTATAACGTATAACGTGTAACGAAGAACGTATAACGAATAACGTAAAACGTATAACGCATAACATGTAACGTATAACGTATAACGTATAACGTATAACGTATAACGTATAACGTATAACGTATAACGTATAACGTATAACGTATAACGTATAACGTAAAACGTATAACGCATAACGTATATCGTATACCGTATAACGTATAACGTATAACGTATAACGTATAACGTATAACGTATAACGTATAACGTATAACGTATAACGTATAACGTATAACGTATAACGTATAACGTATAACGTATAACGTATAACGTATAACGTATAACGTATAACGTATAACGTATAACGTATAACGTATAACGTATAACGTGTAACGAAGAACGTATTACGAATAACGTAAAACGTATGACGCGTTACATAATACGTATAACGTATAACGTGTAACGAATAACGCAAAACGAATAACGCATAACGTATAACGTATAACGTATAACGTATAGCGTATATCGTATAACGTATAACGTATAACGTATAACGTATACCGTATAACGCATAACGTATAACGTATAACGTGTAACGAAGAACGTATAACGAATAACGTAAAGCGTATATCGTATAACGTATAACGTATAACGTATAACGTATAACGTATAACGTATAACGTATAACGTATGACGTATAACGTATAACGTATAACGTATAACGTATAACGTATAACGTATAACGTATAACGTATAACGTATAACGTATAACGTATAACGTATAACGTATAACGTATAACGTATAACGTATAACGTATAACGTATAACGTATAACGTATAACGTATAACGTATAACGTATAACGTATAACGTATAACGTACAACGTATACCGTATGACGTATAACGTATAACGTATCACGAATAACGTAAAACGTATAACGCATAACGTATAACGGATAACGTGTAACGAAGAACGTATAACGAATAACGTAAAACGTATATCGTATAACGTATAACGTATAACGTATAACGTATAACGTATAACGTATAACGTATAACGTATGACGTATAACGTATAGCGTATAACGTATAACGTGTAACGGATTACGTTTAACGGATAACGTATAACGTATATCGTATACCGTAGAACGTATAACGTATAACGTATAAGGTATAACGAATAAAGTATAACGTATAACGTATAACGTATAACGTATAACCTATAACGTATAACGTATAACGTGTAACGAAGAACGTATAACGAATAACGTAAAACGTATAACGCATAACATGTAACGTATAACGTATAACGTATAACGTATAACGTATAACGTATAACGTATAACGTATAACGTATAACGTATAACGTATAACGTATATCGTATAACGTATAACGTATAACGTATAACGTATAACGTATAACGTATAACGTATAACGTATAACGTATAACGTATAACGTATAACGTATAACGTATAACGTATAACGTATAACGTATAACGTATATCGTATAACGTATAACGTATAACGTATAACGTATAACGTATAACGTATAACGTATAACGTATAACGTATAACGTATAACGTATAACGTATAACGTATCACGAATAACGTAAAACGTATAACGCATAACGTATAACGGATAACGTGTAACGAAGAACGTATAACGAATAACGTAAAACGTATATCGTATAACGTATAACGTATAACGTATAACGTATAACGTATAACGTATAACGTATAACGTATGACGTATAACGTATAGCGTATAACGTATAACGTGTAACGGATTACGTTTAACGGATAACCTATAACGTATATCGTATACCGTAGAACGTATAACGTATAACGTATAAGGTATAACGAATAAAGTATAACGTATAACGTATAACGTATAACGTATAACCTATAACGTATAACGTATAACGTGTAACGTATAACGTATAACGTATAACGTATAACGTATAACGTATAACGTATAACGTATAACGTATAACGTATAACGTATATCGTATAACGTATAACGTATAACGTATAACGTATAACGTATAACGTATAACGTATAACGTATAACGTATAACGTATAACGTATAACGTATAACGTATAACGTATAACGTATAACGTATAACGTATAACGTATAACGTATAACGTATAACGTATAACGTATAACGTATAACGTATAACGTGTAACGAAGAACGTATTACGAATAACGTAAAACGTATGACGCGTTACATAATACGTATAACGTATAACGTGTAACAAATAACGCAAAACGTATAACGCATAACGTATAACGTATAACGTGTAACGAAGGACGTATAACGAATAACGTATAACGTATATCGTATAACGTATAACGTATAACGTATAACGTATAACGTATTTCGTATAACGTATAACGTATAACGTATAACGTATAACGTATAACGTATAACGTATAACGTATTACGTATAACGTATTACGTATAACGTATAACGTATAACGTATAACGTATAACGTATAACGTATAACGTATAACGTATAACGTAAAACGTATAACGCATAACATGTAACGTATAACGTATCACGTATAACGTATAACGTATAACGTACAACGTATAACGTATAACGTATAACGTATAACGTATAACGTATAACGTATAACGTATAACGTATAACGTATAATTTATAACGTATAACGTATAACGTATAACGTATAACGTATAACGTATAACATATAACGTATAACGTATAACGTATAACGTATAACGTATAACGTATAACGTATAACGTATAACGTATAACGTATAACGTATAACGTATAACGAATAACGTAAAACGTATAACGCATAACGTACATCGTATACCGTATAACGTATAACGTATATCGTATAACGTATAACGCATAAAGAATAACGTATAACGTATAACCTATGACGTATAACGTATAACGTATAACGTATATCGTATAACGTATAACGTATAACGTATAACGTATAACGTATGACGGATAACGTGTAACGAAGAACGTATAACGAATAACGTAGAACGTATAACGCATAACATGTAACGTATAACGTATAACGTATAACGTATAACGTATAACGTATAACGTATAACGTATAACGTATAACGTAAAACGTATAACGCCTAACGTATATCGTATACCGTATAACGTATAACGTATATCGTATAACGTATAACGCATAAAGAATAACGTATAACACATAACCTATGACGTATAACGTATAACGTATAACGTATAACGTATATCGTATAACGTATAACGTATAACGTATAACGTATAACGTATAACGTATGACGTATAACGTATAACGTATAACGTATAACGTATAACGGATAACGTATAACGTATAACGTGTAACGAAGAACGTATAACGAATAACGTATAACGTATATCGTATAACGTATAACGTATAACGTATAACGTATAACGTATAACGTATACCGTATGACGTATAACGTATAACGTATCACGAATAACGTAAAACGTATAACGCATAACGTATAACGTATAACGTGTAACGAAGAACGTATAACGAATAACGTAAAACGTATATCGTATAACGTATAACGTATAACGTATAACGTATAACGTATAACGTATAACGTATAACGTATAACGTATAACGTATAACGTATAACGTATAACGTATAACGTATAACGTATAACGTATAACGTATAACGTATAACGTATAACGTATAACGTATAACGTATAACGTATTACGTATAACGTATAACCTATAACGTATAACGTATAACGAATAACGTATAACGTAAAACGTATGACGTATAACGTAAAACGTATAACCTATGACATATAACGTATAACGTATAACGTATAACGTATAACGTATAACGTATAACGTATAACGTATAACCTATAACGTATAACGTGTAACGAAGAACGTATAACGAATAACGTAAAACGTATAACGCATAACATGTAACGTATAACGTATCACGTATAACGTATAACGTATAACGTACAACGTATAACGTATAACGTATAACGTATAACGTATAACGTATAACGTATAACGTATAACGTATAATTTATAACGTATAACATATAACGTATAACGTATAACGTATAACGTATAACATATAACGTATAACGTATAACGTATAACGTATAACGTATAACGTATAACGTATAACGTATAACGTATAACGTATAACGTATAACGTATAACGTATAACGTATAACGTATAACGTATAACGTATAACGAATAACGTAAAACGTATAACGCATAACGTACATCGTATACCGTATAAAGTATAACGTATATCGTATAACGTATAACGCATAAAGAATAACGTATAACGTATAACCTATGACGTATAACGTATAACGTATAACGTATATCGTATAACGAATAACGTAAAACGTATAACGCATAACATGTAACGTATAACGTATAACGTATAACATATAACGTATAACGTATAACGTATAACGTATAACGTATAACGTATAACGTATAACGTATAACGTATTACGTATAACGTATAACGTATAACGTATAACGTATAACGTATAACGTATTACGTATAACGTATTACGTATAACGTATAACGTATAACGTATAACGTATAACGTATAACGTATAACGTATAACGTATAACGTATAACGTATAACGTATAACGTATAACGTATAACGTATAACGTATAAAGTATAACGTATAACGTATAACGTATAACCTATAACGTATAACGTATAACGTATAACGTATAACGTATAACGTATAACGTATAACGTATAACGTATAACGTATAACGTATAACGTATAACGTATAACGTATAACGTATAACGTATAACGTATAACGTATAACGTATAACGTATAACGTATAACGTATAACGTATAACGTATAACGTATAACGGATAACGAATATCGTATAACGTATAACGTATAGTTTATAACGTATAACGTATAACGGGTATCGTATAACTTATGACGTATTACTTATAACGTATGACGTATAACGTATAACTTGTAACGAAAAACGTATAGCGAATAACGTAAAACGTATGACGCGTTACATAATACGTAGAACGTATAACGTGTAACAAATAACGCAAAACGTATAACGCATAACGTATAACGTATAACGTGTAACGAAGAACGTATAACGAATAACGTATAACGTATATCGTATAACGTATAACGTATAACGTATAACGTATAACGTATTACGTATAACGTATAACGTATAACGTATAACGTATAACGTATAACGTATAACGTATTACGTATAACGTATTACGTATAACGTATAACGTATAACGTATAACGTATAACGTATAACGTATAACGTATAACGTAAAACGTATAACGCATAACATGTAACGTATAACGTATCACGTATAACGTATAACGTATAACGTACAACGTATAACGTATAACGTATAACGTATAACGTATAACGTATAACGTATAACGTATAACGTATAACGTATAATTTATAACGTATAACGTATAACGTATAACGTATAACGTATAACGTATAACATATAACGTATAACGTATAACGTATAACGTATAACGTATAACGTATAACGTATAACGTATAACGTATAACGTATAACGTATAACGTATAACGTATAACGAATAACGTAAAACGTATAACGCATAACGTACATCGTATACCGTATAACGTATAACGTATATCGTATAACGTATAACGCATAAAGAATAACGTATAACGTATAACCTATGACGTATAACGTATAACGTATAACGTATATCGTATAACGTATAACGTATAACGTATGACGGATAACGTGTAACGAAGAACGTATAACGAATAACGTAAAACGTATAACGCATAACATGTAACGTATAACGTATAACGTATAACGTATAACGTATAACGTATCACGAATAACGTAAAACGTATAACGCATAACGTATAACGTATAACGTGTAACGAAGAACGTATAACGAATAACGTAAAACGTATATCGTATAACGTATAACGTATAACGTATAACGTATAACGTATAACGTATAACGTATAACGTATAACGTATAACGTATAACGTATAACGTATAACGTATAACGTATAACGTATAACGTATAACGTATAACGTATAACGTATAACGTATAACGTATAACGTATAACGTATAACGTATAACGTATAACGTATAACGTATAACGTATAACGTATAACGTATAACGAAGAACGTATAACGTAAAACGTATGACGTATAACGTAAAACGTATAACCTATGACATATAACGTATAACGTATAACGTATAACGTATAACGTATAACGTATAACGTATAACGTATAACGTATAACCTATAACGTATAACGTGTAACGAAGAACGTATAACGAATAACGTAAAACGTATAACGCATAACATGTAACGTATAACGTATCACGTATAACGTATAACGTATAACGTACAACGTATAACGTATAACGTATAACGTATAACGTATAACGTATAACGTATAACGTATAACGTATAACGTATAACGTATAACGTATAACGTATAACGTATAACGTATAATTTATAACGTATAACATATAACGTATAACGTATAACGTATAACGTATAACATATAACGTATAACGTATAACGTATAACGTATAACGTATAACGTATAACGTATAACGTATAACGTATAACGTATAACGTATAACGTATAACGTATAACGTATAACGAATAACGTAAAACGTATAACGCATAACGTACATCGTGTACCGTATAAAGTATAACGTATATCGTATAACGTATAACGCATAAAGAATAACGTATAACGTATAACCTATGACGTATAACGTATAACGTATAACGTATATCGTATAACGTATAACGTATAACGTATAACGTATAACGTATAACGTATGACGGATAACGTGTAACGAAGAACGTATAACGAATAACGTAAAACGTATAACGCATAACATGTAACGTATAACGTATAACGTATAACATATAACGTATAACGTATAACGTATAACGTATAACGTATAACGTATAACGTATAACGTAAAACGTATAACGCATAACGTATATCGTATACCGTATAACGTATAACGTATATCGTATAACGTATAACGCATAAAGAATAACGTATAACACATAACCTATGACGTATAACGTATAACGTATAACGTATAACGTATATCGTATAACGTATAACGTATAACGTATAACGTATAACGTATAACGTATGACGTATAACGTATAACGTATAACGTATAACGTATAACGGATAACGTTTAACGTATAACGTATAACGTATATCGTATACCGTATAACGTATAACGTATAACGTATAAGGTATAACGAATAAAGTATAACGTATAACGTATAACGTATAACGTATAACCTATAACGTATAACGTATAACGTACAACGAATAACGCAAAACGTATAACGCATAACGTATAACGTATAACGTGTACCGAAGAACGTATAACGAATAACGTATAACGTAAAACGTATAACGCATAACGTATATCGTATACCGTATAACGTATAACGTATATCGTATAACGTATAACGCATAAAGAATAACGTATAACATATAACCTATGACGTATAACGTATAACGTATAACGTATAACGTATATCGTATAACGTATAACGTATAACGTATAACGTATAACGTATAACGCATAACGTATAACGTATAACGTATAACGTATAACGTAAAACGTATAACGCATAACGTATATCGTATACCGTATAACGTATAACGTATAACGTATAAGGTATAACGAATAAAGTATAACGTATAACGTATAACGTATAACGTATATCGTATACCGTATAACGTATAACGTATAACGTATAAGGTATAACGAATAAAGTATAACGTATAACGTATAACGTATAACGTATAACCTATAACGTATAACGTATAACGTACAACGAATAACGCAAAACGTATAACGCATAACGTATAACGTATAACGTGTAACGAAGAACGTATAACGAATAACGTATAACGTATATCGTATAACGAATAACGTATAACGTATGACGTATAACGTATAACGTATAACGTATAACGTATAACGTATAACGTATAACGTATAACGTATAACGTATAATTTATAACGTATAACGTATAACGTATAACGTATAACGTATAACGTATAACATATAACGTATAACGTATAACGTATAACGTATAACGTATAACGTATAACGTATAACGTATAACGTATAACGTATAACGTATAACGTATAACGTATAACGAATAACGTAAAACGTATAACGCATAACGTACATCGTATACCGTATAACGTATAACGTATATCGTATAACGTATAACGCATAAAGAATAACGTATAACGTATAACGTATAACGTATAACGTATAACGTATAACGTATAACGTATAACGTATAACGTATAACGTATAACGTAAAACGTATAACGTATGACGTATAACGTATAACGTATAACGTATAACGTATAACGTATAACGTATAACGTATAACGTATAACGTATAACGTATAACGTATAACGTATAACGTATAACGTAAAACGTATAACGCATAACGTATATCGTATACCGTATAACGTATGACGTATGTCGTATAACGTATAACGCATAAAGAATAACGTATAACGTATAATGTATAACGTATAACGTATAACGTATAACGTATAACGAATAACGTAAAACGTATAACGCATAACGTACATCGTATACCGTATAACGTATAACGTATATCGTATAACGTATAACGCATAAAGAATAACGTATAACGTATAACCTATGACGTATAACGTATAACGTATAACGTATATCGTATAACGTATAACGTATAACGTATAACGTATAACGTATATCGTATAACGTATAACGTATAACGTATAACGTATAACGTATGACGGATAACGTGTAACGAAGAACGTGTAACGAATAACGTAAAACGTATAACGCATAACATGTAACGTATAACGTATAACGTATAACGTATAACGTATAACGTATAACGTATAACGTATAACGTATAACGTATAACGTATAACGTATAACGTATAACGTATAACGTATAACGTATAACGTATAACGTATAACGTATAACGTATAACGTATAATTTATAACGTATAACGTATAACGTATAACGTATAACGTATAACGTATAACGTATAACATATAACGTATAACGTATAACGTATAACGTATAACGTATAACGTATAACGTATAACGTATAACGTATAACGTATAACGTATAACGTATAACGAATAACGTAAAACGTATAACGCATAACGTACATCGTATACCGTATAACGTATAACGTATATCGTATAACGTATAACGCATAAAGAATAACGTATAACGTATAACGTATAACGTATAACGTATAACGTATGACGTATAACGTATAACGTATAACGTATAACGTATAACGTATAACGTATAACGTATAACGTATAACGTATAACGTATAACGTATAACGTATAACGTATAACGTATAACGTATAACGTATAACGTATAACGTATAACGTATAACGTATAACGTATAACGTATAACGTAAAACGTATAACGCATAACGTATATCGTATACCGTATAACGTATAACGTATATCGTATAACGTATAACGCATAAAGAATAACGTATAACGTATAACGTATAACGTATAACGTATAACGTATAACGTATAACGTATAACGTATAACGTATAACGTATAACGTATAACGTATAACGTATAACGTATAACGTATAACGTATAACGTATAACGAATAACGTAAAACGTATAACGCATAACGTACATCGTATACCGTATAACGTATAACGTACATCGTATACCGTATAACGTATAACGTATATCGTATAACGTATAACGCATAAAGAATAACGTATAACGTATAACCTATGACGTATAACGTATAACGTATAACGTATATCGTATAACGTATAACGTATAACGTATAACGTATAACGTATGACGGAGAACGTGTAACGAAGAACGTGTAACGAATAACGTAAAACGTATAACGCATAACATGTAACGTATAACGTATAACGTAAAACGTATAACGCATAACGTATAACGTATAACGTGTAACGAAGAACGTATAACGAATAACGTAAAACGTATAACGTATAACGTATAACGTATAACGTATAACGTATAACGTATAACGTATAACGTATAACGTATAACGTATAACGTATAACGTATAACGTATAACGTATAACGTATAACGTATAACGTATAACGTATAACGTATAACGTATATCGTATAACGTATAACGCATAAAGAATAACGTATAACGTATAACCTATGACGTATAACGTATAACGTATAACGTATAACGTATAACGTATAACGTATAACGTATAACGTATAACGTATAACGTATAACGTGTAACGTATAACGTATAACGAATAACGTATAACGTAAAACGTATAACGTATAACGTATAACGTATAACGTATAACCAATGACGTATAACGTATAACGTATAACGTATAACGTATAAAGTATAACGTATAACGTATAACGTATAACGTATAACGTATAACGTATAACGTATAACGTATAACGTATAACGTATAACGTATAACGTATACCGTATAACGTATAACGTATAACTTATAACGTATATCGTAAAACGTATAACGTATGACGTATAAAGAATAACGTATAACGTATAACGTATAAAGAATAACGTATAACGTATAACGTATAACGAATAACGTAAAACGTATAACGTATAACGCATAACGTATAACGTATAACAGGTAACAAAGAACGTATAACGAATAACGTATAAGGTATATCGTATAACGTAGAACGTATAACGTATAACGTATATCGTAAAACGTATAACGTATAACGTATAACGTATAACGTATAACGTATAACGTATAACGTATAACGTATAACGTATACCGTTTAACGTATAACGTATAACGTACAACGTATAACGTATAACGTATAACGTATACCGTATAACGTATAACGTATAACTTATAACGTATATCGTAAAACGTATAACGTATGACGTATAAAGAATAACGTATAACGTATAACGTATAAAGAATAACGTATAACGTATGACGTATAACGAATAACGTAAAACGTATAACGTGTAACGCATAACGTATAACGTATAACGCATAACGTATAACGTATAACGTGTAACGAAGAACGTATAACGTATAACGTATAAAGAATAACGTATAACGTATAACGTATAACGTATAACGTATAACATATATCGTATAACGTATAACGTATAACGTATAACGTATAACGTATAACGTATAACGTATAACGTATAACGCATAACGAATAACGTATAACGTAAAACGTATAACGTATAACGTATAACGTATAACGTATAACCTATGACGTATAACGTATATCGTAAAACGTATAACGTATGACGTATAAAGAATAACGTATAACGTATAACGTATAAAGAATAACGTATAACGTATAACGTATAACGAATAACGTATAACGCATAACGTATAACGTATAACCAATGACGTATAACGTATAACGTATAACGTATAACGTATAAAGTATAACGTATAACGTATAACGTATAACGTATAACGTATAACGTATAACGTATAACCTATAACGTATAACGTATAACGTATACCGTATAACGTATAACGTATAACTTATAACGTGTATCGTAAAACGTATAACGTATGACGTATAAAGAATAACGTATAACGTATAACGTATAAAGAATAACGTATAACGTATAACGTATAACGAATAACGTAAAACGTATAACGTATAACGCATAACGTATAACGTATAACGTGTAACAAAGAACGTATAACGAATAACGTATAAGGTATATCGTATAACGTAGAACGTATAACGTATAACGTATAACGTATAACGTATAACGTATAACGTATAACGTATAACGTATAACGTATAACGTATAACGTATAACGTATAACGTATAACGTATAACGTATAACGTATAACGTATAACGTATAACGTATAACGTATAACGTATAACGTATAACGTATAACGTATAACGTATAACGTATAACGTATAACGTATAACGTATAACGTATAACGTATAACGTATAACGTATAACGTATAACGTATAACGTATAACGTATAACGTATAACGTATAACGTATAACGTATAACGTATAACGTATAACGTATAACGTATAACGTATAACGTAAAACGTATAACGCATAACGTATATCGTATACCGTATAACGTATAACGTATATCGTATAACGTATAACGCATAAAGAATAACGCATAACGTATAACCTATGACGTATAACGTATAACGTATAACGTATAATTTATAACGTATAACGTATAACGTATAACGTATAACGTATAACGTATAACGTATAACATATAACGTATAACGTATAACGTATAACGTATAACGTATAACGTATAACGTATAACGTATAACGTATGACGTATAACGTATAACGTATAACGTATAACGAATAACGTAAAACGTATAACGCATAACGTACATCGTATACCGTATAACGTATAACGTATATCGTATAACGTATAACGCATAAAGAATAACGTATAACGTATAACCTATGACGTATAACGTATAACGTATAACGTATATCGTATAACGTATAACGTATAACGTATAACGTATAACGTATGACGGATAACGTGTAACGAAGAACGTGTAACGAATAACGTAAAACGTATAACGCATAACATGTAACGTATAACGTATAACGTATAACGTATAACGTATAACGAATAACGTAAAACGTATGACGCATTACATATTACGTATAACGTATAACGTATAACGTATAACGTATAACGTATAACGTATAACGAATAACGTAAAACGTATGACGCATTACATATTACGTATAACGTAGAACGTATAACGTATAACGTATAACGTATAACGTATAACGTATGACGTATAACGTATAACGTATAACGAATAACGTAAAACGTATGACGCATTACATATTACGTATAACGTATAACGTATAACGTATAACGTATAACGTATAACGTATAACGAATAACGTAAAACGTATGACGCATTACATATTACGTATAACGTAGAACGTATAACGTATAACGTATATCGTAAAATGTATAACGTATAACGTATAACGTATAACGTATAACGTATAACGTATAACGTATAACGTAAAACGTATAACGTATTACGTATAACGTATAACGTATAACGTATAACGTATAACGTATAACGTATGACGTATAACGTATAACGTATAACGAATAACGTAAAACGTATGACGCATTACATATTACGTATAACGTAGAACGTATAACGTATAACGTATAACGTATAACGTATAACGTATGACGTATAACGTATAACGTATAACGAATTACGTAAAACGTATGACGCATTACATATTACGTATAACGTAGAACGTATAACGTATAACGTATATCGTAAAACGTATAACGTATAACGTATAACGTATAACGTATAACGAATAACGTAAAACGTATAACGCATAACGTATAACGTATAACGTGTAACGAAGAACGTATAACGAATAACGTATAACGTATATCGTATAACGTAGAACGTATAACGTATAACGTATAACGTGTAACATAGAACGTATAACGAATAACGTATAACGTATATCGTATAACGTAGAACGTATAACGTTTAACGTACAACGTATAACGTATAACGTATAACGTATACCGTATAACGTATAACGTATAACTTATAACGTATATCGTAAAACGTATAACGTATGACGTATAAAGAATAACGTATAACGTATAACGTATAAAGAATAACGTATAACGTATAACGTATAACGAATAACGTAAAACGTATAACGTGTAACGCATAACGTATAACGTATAACGCATAACGTATAACGTATAACGTGTAACGAAGAACGTATAACGAATAACGTATAACGTATATCGTATAACGTAGAACGTATAACGTATAACGTATAACGTACAACGTATAACGTAACGTATAACGTATAACGTACAACGTATATCGTAAAACGTATAACGTATGACGTATAAAGAATAACGTATAACGTATAACGTATAAAGAATAACGTATAACGTATAACGTATAACGAATAACGTAAAACGTATAACGCATAACGTATAACGTATAACGTGTAACGAAGCACGTATAACGAATAACGTATAACGTATATCGTATAACGTAGAACGTATAACGTATAACGTATAACGTATAACGTATAACGTATAACGTATAACGTATAACGTATAACGTATAACGTATAACGTATAACGTATAACGTATAACGTATAACGTATAACGTATAACGTATAACGTATAACGTATAACGAATAACGTAAAACGTATGACGCATTACATATTACGTATAACGTAGAACGTATAACGTATAACGTATATCGTAAAATGTATAACGTATAACGTATAACGTATAACGTATAACGTATAACGTATAACGTATAACGTATAACGTATAACGTATAACGTATAACGTATAACGTAAAACGTATAACGTATTACGTATAACGTATAACGTATAACGTATAACGTATAACGTATAACGTATAACGTATAACGTATAACGTATAACGTATAACGTATAACGAATAACGTAAAACGTATGACGCATTACATATTACGTATAACGTATAACGTATAACGTATAACGAATAACGTAAAACGTATAACGTGTAACGCATAACGTATAACGTATAACGCATAACGTATAACGTATAACGTGTAACGAAGAACGTATAACGTATAACGTATAACGTATAACGTATAACGTATAACGTATAACGTATAACGTATACCGTATAACGTATAACGTATAACGTACAACGTATATCGTAAAACGTATAACGTATGACGTATAAAGAATAACGTATAACGTATAACGTATAAAGAATAACGTATAACGTATAACGTATAACGAATAACGTAAAACGTATAACGCATAACGTATAACGTATAACGTGTAACGAAGAACGTATAACGAATAACGTATAACGTATATCGTATAACGTAGAACGTATGACGTATAACGTATAACGTATAACGTATAACGTATATTGTAGAACGTATAACGTATAACGTATATCGTAAAACGTATAGCGTATAACGTATAACGTATAACGTATAACGTATAACGTATAACGTATAACGAATAACGTAAAACGTATAACGCATAACGTATAACGTATAACGTGTAACGAAGAACGTATAACGAATAACGTATAACGTATATCGAATAACGTATAACGTATAACGTATAACGTATAACGTATAACGTATAACGTATAACTTATAACGTATATCGTAAAACGTATAACGTATGACGTATAAAGAATAACGTATAACGTATAACGTATAACGTATAACGTATAACGTATAACGTATAACGTATAACGTATAACGTATAACGTATAACGTATAACGTATAACGTATAACGTATAACGTATAACGTATAACGTATAACGAATAACGTAAAACGTATGACGCATAACGTATAACGTATAACGTGTAACGAAGAACGTATAACGAATAACGTATAAGGTATATCGTATAACGTAGAACGTATAACGTATAACGTATATCGTAAAACGTATAACGTATAACGTATAACGTATAACGTATAACGTATAACGTATAACGTATAACGTATAACGTATACCGTATAACGTATAACGTATAACGTACAACGTATATCGTAAAACGTATAACGTATGACGTATAAAGAATAACGTATAACGTATAACGTATAAAGAATAACGTATAACGTATAACGTATAACGCATAACGTATAACGTATAACGTATAACGTAAAACGTATAACGCATAACGTATATCGTATACCGTATAACGTATAACGTATATCGTATAACGTATAACGCATAAAGAATAACGTATAACGCATAAAGAATAACGTATAACGTATAACCTATGACGTATAACGTATAACGTATGACGTATATCGTATAACGTATAACGTACAACGTATAACGTATAACGTATGACGTGTAACGTATAACGTATAACGTATAACGTATAACGTATAACGTATAACGTATAACGTATAACGTATAACGTATAACGTATAACGTATAACCTATAACGTATACCCTATGACGTATAACGTATGACGTATAACGTATAACGTATCACGAATAACGTAAAACGAATAACGCATAACGTATAACGTATAACGTGTGTCGAAGAACGTATAACGAATAACGTAAAACGTATAACGCATAACATGTAACGTATAACGTATAACGTATAACGTATAACGTATAACGTAAAACGTATAACGCATAACGTATATCGTATACCGTATATCGTATAACGTATATCGTATAACGTATAACGCATAAAGAATAACGTATAACGTATAACCTATGACGTATAACGTATAACGTATAACGTATAACGTATATCGTATAACGTAAAACGTATAACGTATAACGTATAACGTATAACGTATGACGTATAACGTATAACGTATAACGTATAACGTATAACGGATAACGTATAACGTATAACGTATAACGTATATCGTATACCGTATAACGTATAACGTATAACGTATAAGGTACAACGAATAAAGTATAACGTATAACGTATAACGTATAACCTATAACGTATAACGTATAACATATAACCTATAACGTATAACGTATAACGTATAACGAATAACGCAAAACGTATAACGCATAATGTATAACGTATAACGTGTAACGAAGAACGTATAACGAATAACGTATAACGTATAACGTATAACGAATAACGTATAACGCAAAACGTATGACGTATAGCGTATAACGTATAACCTATGACGTATAACGTATAACGTATAACGTATAACGTATAACGTATAACGTATAACGTATAACGTATAACGAATAACGTATAACGTAAAACGTATGACGCATAACGTATAACGTATAACCTATGACGTATAACGTATAACGTATAACGTATAACGTATAACGTCTAACGTATAACCTATAACGTATAACGTGTAGCGAAGAACGTATAACGAATAACGTAAAACGTATAACGCATAACATGTAACGTATATCGTATAACGTTTAACGTATAACGTATAACGTATAACGTATGACGTATAACGTATAACGTATAACGTATAATGTATAACGTATAACGTAGAACGTATAACGCATAACGTATAACGTATAACGGATAACGTATAACGTATAACGTATAACGTATAACGTATAACGTATAACGTATAACGTATAACGTATAACGTATAACGTATAACGTATAACGTATAACGTATAACGTATAACGTATAACGTACAACGTATATCGTAAAACGTATAACGTATGACGTATAAAGAATAACGTATAACGTATAACGTATAAAGAATAACGTATAACGTATAACGTATAACGAATAACGTAAAACGTATGACGCATTACATATTACGTATAACGTAGAACGTATAACGTATAACGTATATCGTAAAATGTATAACGTATAACGTATAACGTATAACGTATAACGTATAACGAATAACGTAAAACGTATAACGCATAACGTATAACGTATAACGTGTAACGAAGAACGTATAACGAATAACGTATAACGTATATCGTATAACGTAGAACGTATAACGTATAACGTATAACGTATAACGTATATTGTAGAACGTATAACGTATAACGTATATCGTAAAACGTATAACGTATAACGTATAACGTATAACGTATAACGTATAACGTATAATGTATAACGTATACCGTATAACGTATAACGTATAACGTATAACGTATAACGTATAACGTATAACGTATAACGTATAACGTATAACGTATAACGTATAACGTATAACGTATAACGTATAACGTATAACGTATAACGTATAACGTATTACGTATAACGTATAACGTATAACGTATAACGTATAACGTATAACGTATAACGTATAACGTATAACGTATAACGTATAACGTATAACGTATAACGTATAACGTATAACGTATAACGTATAACGTATAACGTATAACGTATAACGTATAACGTATAACGTAAAACGTATAACGCATAACGTATATCGTATACCGTATAACGTATAACGTATATCGTATAACGTATAACGCATAAAGAATAACGTATAACGTATAACGTATAACGTATAACGTATAACGTATAACGTATAACGTATAACGTATGACGTATAACGTATAACGTATAACGTATAACGTACAACGTATATCGTAAAACGTATAACGTATGACGTATAAAGAATAACGTATAACGTATAACGTATAAAGAATAACGTATAACGTATAACGTATAACGAATAACGTAAAACGTATGACGCATTACATATTACGTATAACGTAGAACGTATAACGTATAACGTATATCGTAAAATGTATAACGTATAACGTATAACGTATAACGTATAACGTATAACGTATAACGAATAACGTAAAACGTATAACGCATAACGTATAACGTATAACGTGTAACGAAGAACGTATAACGAATAACGAATAACGTATATCGTATAACGTAGAACGTATAACGTATAACGTATAACGTATAACGTATAACGTATATTGTAGAACGTATAACGTATAACGTATATCGTAAAACGTATAACGTATAACGTATAACGTATAACGTATAACGTATAACGTATACCGTATAACGTATAACGTATAACGTATAACGTATAACGTATAACGTATAACGTATAACGTATAACGTATAACGTATAACGTATAACGTATAACGTATAACGTATAACGTATAACGTATAACGTATTACGTATAACGTATAACGTATAACGTATAACGTATAACGTATAACGTATAACGTATAACGTATAACGTATAACGTATAACGTATAACGTATAACGTATAACGTATAACGTATAACGTATAACGTATAACGTATAACGTATAACGTAAAACGTATAACGCATAACGTACATCGTATACCGTATAACGTATAACGTATATCGTATAACGTATAACGCATAAAGAATAACGTATAACGTATAACGTATAACGTATAACGTATAACGAATAGCGTAAAACGTATAACGCATAACATATATCGTATACCGTATAACGTATAACGTATATCGTATAACGTATAACGCATAAAGAATAACGTATAACGTATAACCTATGACGTATAACGTATAACGTTTAACGTATATCGTATAACGTATAACGTATAACGTATAACGTATAACGTATGACGTATAACGTATAACGTATAACGTATAACGTATAACGTATAACGTATAACGTATAACGTATAACGTATAACGTATAACGTATAACGTATAACGTATAACGTATACCGTATGACGTATAACGTATGACGTATCACGAATAACGTAAAACGTATAACGCATAACGTATAACGTATAACGTGTAACGAAGAACGTATAACGAATAACGTAAAACGTATAACGCATAACATGTAACGCATAACGTATCACGTATAACGTATAACGTATAACGTATAACGTATAACGTATAACGTATAACGTATAACGTATAACGTATAACGTATAACGTATAACGTATAACGTATAACGTATAACGTATAACGTATATCGTATACCGTATAACGTATAACGTATATCGTATAACGTATAACGCATAAAGAATAACGTATAACGTATAACTTATGACGTATAACGTATAACGTATAACGTATAACGTATAAAGTATAACGTATAACGTATAACCTATAACGTATAACGTGTAACGAAGAACGTATAACGAATAACGTAAAACGTATAACGCATAACATGTAACGCATAACGTATCACGTATAACGTATAACGTATAACGTATAACGTATAACGTATAACGTATAACGTATAACGTATAACGTATAACGTAGAACGTAGAACGTATAACGTATAACGTATATCGTAAAACGTATAACGTATAACGTATAACGTATAACGTATAACGTATAACGTATAACGTATAACGTATAACGTATAACGTATAACGTATAACGTATAACGTATAACGTATAACGTATAACGTATAACGTATAACGTATAACGTATAACGTATACCGTATAACGTATAACGTATAACGTATAACTTATAACGTATATCGTAAAACGTATAACGTATGACGTATAAAGAATAACGTATAAAGTATAACGTATAAGGAATAACGCATAACGTATAACGTATAACGTGTAACGAAGAACTTAGAACGAATAACGTATAACGTATATCGTATAACGTATAACGTATAACGTATAACGTATAACGTATAACGTATAACGTATAACGTATTACGTATAACGTATAACGTATAACGTATAACGTATAACGTATAACGTATAACGTATAACGTATAACGTATAACGTATAACGTATAACGTATAACGTATAACGTATAACGTATAACGTATAACGTATAACGAATAACGTAAAACGTATGACGCATTACATATTACGTATAACGTAGAACGTATAACGTATAACGTATATCGTAAAATGTATAACGTATAACGTATAACGTATAACGTATAACGTATAACGTATAACGTATAACGTATAACGTAAAACGTATAACGTATTACGTATAACGTATAACGTATAACGTATAACGTATAACGTATAACGTATAACGTATAACGTATAACGTATAACGTATAACGAATAACGTAAAACGTATGACGCATTACATATTACGTATAACGTAGAACGTATAACGTATAACGTATATCGTAAAACGTATAACGTATAACGTATAACGTATAACGTATATCGTAAAACGTATAACGTATAACGTATAACGTATAACGTATAACGTATAACTTATAACGTATAACGTATAACGTATAACGTATAACGTATAACGTATAACGTATAACGTATACCGTATAACGTATAACGTATAACTTATAACGTATATCGTAAAACGTATAACGTATGACGTATAAAGAATAACGTATAACGTATAACGTATAAAGAATAACGTATAACGTATAACGTATAACGAATAACGTAAAACGTATAACGTATAACGCATAACGTATAACGTATAACGTGTAACGAAGAACGTACAACGAATAACGTATAAGGTATATCGTATAACGTATAACGTATAACGTATAACGTATAACGTATAACGTATAACGAATAACGTAAAACGTATGACGCATTACATATTACGTATAACGTAGAACGTATAACGTATAACGTATATCGTAAAACGTATAACGTATAACGTATAACGTATAACGTATATCGTAAAACGTATAACGTATAACGTATAACGTATAACGTATAACGTATAACGTATAACGAATAACGTAAAACGTATAACGTATAACGTATAACGTATAACGTATAACGTATAACGTATAACGTATAACGAATAACGTAAAACGTATAACGTATAACGCATAACGTATAACGTATAACGTGTAACGAAGAACGTACAACGAATAACGTATAAGTTATATCGTATAACGTAGAACGTATAACGTATAACGTATATCGTAAAACGTATAACGTATAACGTATAACGTATAACGTATAACGTATAACGTATAACGTATAACGTATACCGTATAACGTATAACGTATAACTTATAACGTATATCGTAAAACGTATAACGTATGACGTATAAAGAATAACGTATAACGTATAACGTATAACGAATAACGTATAACGTATAACGTGTAACGAAGAACGTATAACGAATAACGTATTAGGTATATCGTATAACGTATAACGTATAACGTATAACGTATAACGTATAACGTATAACGTATAACGTATAACGAATAACGTAAAACGTATGACGCATTACATATTACGTATAACGTATAACGTATAACGTATAACGTATAACGTATAACGAATAACGTAAAACGTATGACGCATTACATATTACGTATAACGTATAACGTATAACGTATAACGCATAACGTATAAAGTATAACGTATAACGTATAACGTATAACGTATAACGTATAACGTATAACGTATAACGTATAACGAATAACGTAAAACGTATAACGTATAACGCATAACGTATAACGTATAACGTGTAACGAAGAACGTACAACGAATAACGTATAAGGTATATCGTATAACGTAGAACGTATAACGTATAACGTATATCGTAAAACGTATAACGTATAACGTATAACGTATAACGTATAACGTATAACGTATAACGTATTACGTATAACGTATAACGTATAACGTATAACGTATAACGTATAACGTATAACGTATAACGTATAACGTATAACGTATAACGAATAACGTAAAACGTATGACGCATTACATATTACGTATAACGTAGAACGTATAACGTATAACATATATCGTAAAACGTATAACGTATAACGTATAACGTATAACGTATAACGTATAACGAATAACGTAAAACGTATAACGCATAACGTATAACGTATAACGTGTAACGAAGAACGTATAACGAATAACGTATAACGTATATCGTATAACGTAGAACGTATAACGTATAACGTATAACGTGTAACTAAGAACGTATAACGAATAACGTATAACGTATATCGTATAACGTAGAACGTATAACGTATAACGTACAACGTATAACGTATAACGTATAACGTATACCGTATAACGTATAACGTATAACTTATAACGTATATCGTAAAACGTATAACGTATGACGTATAAAGAATAACGTATAACGTATAACGTATAAAGAATAACGTATAACGTATAACGTATAACGAATAACGTAAAACGTATAACGTGTAACGCATAACGTATAACGTATAACGTATAACGTATAACGTATAACGTATAACGTGTAACGAAGAACGTATAACGAATAACGTATAACGTATATCGTATAACGTAGAACGTATAACGTATAACGTATAAGGTATAACGTATAACGTATAACGTATAACGTATAACGTATAACGTATAACGTATAACGTATAACGTATAACGTATAACGAATAACGTAGAACGTATGACGCATAACGTATAACGTATAACGTGTAACGAAGAACGTATAACGAATAACGTATAACGAATAACGTAAAACGTATGACGCATTACATATTACGTATAACGTAGAACGTATAACGTATAACGTATATCGTAAAACGTATAACGTATAACGTATAACGTATAACGTATAACGTATAACGTATAACGTATAACGTAAAACGTATAACGTATTACGTATAACGTATAACGTATAACGTATAACGTATAACGTATAACGTATAACGTATAACGTATAACGTATAACGTATAACGAATAACGTAAAACGTATGACGCATTACATATTACGTATAACGTAGAACGTATAACGTATAACGTATATCGTAAAACGTATAACGTATAACGTATAACGTATAACGTATAACGTATAACGAATAACGTAAAACGTATAACGCATAACGTATAACGTATAACGTGTAACGAAGAACGTATAACGAATAACGTATAACGTATATCGTATAACGTAGAACGTATAACGTATAACGTATAACGTGTAACTAAGAACGTATAACGAATAACGTATAACGTATATCGTATAACGTAGAACGTATAACGTATAACGTACAACGTATAACGTATAACGTATAACGTATACCGTATAACGTATAACGTATAACTTATAACGTATATCGTAAAACGTATAACGTATGACGTATAAAGAATAACGTATAACGTATAACGTATAAAGAATAACGTATAACGTATAACGTATAACGAATAACGTAAAACGTATAACGTGTAACGCATAACGTATAACGTATAACGTATAACGTATAACGTATAACGTGTAACGAAGAACGTATAACGAATAACGTATAACGTATATCGTATAACGTAGAACGTATAACGTATAACGTATAACGTATAACGTATAACGTATAACGTATAACGTATAACGTATAACGTATAACGTATAACGTATAACGTATAACGTATAACGTATAACGTATAACGAATAACGTAAAACGTATGACGCATAACGTATAACGTATAACGTGTAACGAAGAACGTATAACGAATAACGTATAAGGTATATCGTATAACGTAGAACGTATAACGTATAACGTATATCGTAAAACGTATAACGTATAACGTATAACGTATAACGTACAACGTATAACGTATAACGTATAACGTATAACGTATAACGTATAACGTATAACGTATAACGTATAACGTATAACGTATAACGTATAACGTATAACGTATAACGTATAACGTATAACGTAGAACGTATAACGTATAACGTATATCGTAAAATGTATAACGTATAACGTATAACGTATAACGTATAACGTATAACGTATAAAGTATAACGTAAAACGTATAACGTATTACGTATAACGTATAACGTATAACGTATAACGTATAACGTATAACGTATAACGTATAACGTATAACGTATAACGTATAACGTATAACGAATAACGTAAAACGTATGACGCATTACATATTACGTATAACGTATAACGTATAACGTATAACGTATAACGTATAACGTATAACGTATAACGAATAACGTAAAACGTATGACGCATTACATATTACGTATAACGTAGAACGTATAACGTATAACGTATATCGTAAAACGTATAACGTATAACGTATAACGTATAACGTATAACGTATAACGTATAACGTATAACGTAAAACGTATAACGTATTACGTATAACGTATAACGTATAACGTATAACGTATAACGTATAACGTATAACGTATAACGTATAACGTATAACGTATAACGTATAACGTATAACGAATAACGTAAAACGTATGACGCATTACATATTACGTATAACGTATAACGTATAACGTATAACGTATAACGTATACCGAATAACGTAAAACGTATAACGCATAACGTATAACGTATAACGTGTAACGAAGAACGTATAACGAATAACGTATAACGTATATCGTATAACGTAGAACGTATAACGTATAACGTATAACGTGTAACTAAGAACGTATAACGAATAACGTATAACGTATATCGTATAACGTAGAACGTATAACGTATAACGTATAACGTACAACGTATAACGTATAACGTATAACGTATACCGTATAACGTATAACGTATAACTTATAACGTATATCGTAAAACGTATAACGTATGACGTATAAAGAATAACGTATAACGTATAACGTATAAAGAATAACGTATAACGCATAACGTATAACGAATAACGTAAAACGTATAACGTGTAACGCATAACGTATAACGTATAACGTATAACGTATAACGTATAACGTGTAACGAAGAACGTATAACGAATAACGTAAAACGTATGACGCATAACGTATAACGTATAACGTATAACGTGTAACGAAGAACGTATAACGAATAACGTATAAGGTATATCGTATAACGTAGAACGTATAACGTATAACGTATATCGTAAAATGTATAACGTATAACGTATAACGTATAACGTATAACGTATAACGTATAACGTATAACGTATAACGTATACCGTATAACGTATAACGTATAACGTACAACGTATATCGTAAAACGTATAACGTATGACGTATAAAGAATAACGTATAACGTATAACGTATAAAGAATAACGTATAACGTATAACGTATAACGAATAACGTAAAACGTATAACGCATAACGTATAACGTATAACGTGTAACGAAGAACGTATAACGAATAACGTATAACGTATATCGTATAACGTAGAACGTATAACGTATAACGTATAACGTATAACGTATAACGTATAACGTATAACGTATAACGTATAACGTATAACGTATAACGTATAACGTATAACGTATAACGAATAACGTAAAACGTATGACGCATTACATATTACGTATAACGTAGAACGTATAACGTATATCGTAAAATGTATAACGTATAACGTATAACGTATAACGTATAACGTATAACGTATAACGTATAACGTATAACGTATCACGTATAACGTAGAACGTATAACGTATAACGTATATCGTAAAATGTATAACGTATAACGTATAACGTATAACGTATAACGTATAACGTATAACGTATAACGTAAAACGTATAACGTATTACGTATAACGTATAACGTATAACGTATAACGTATAACGTATAACGTATAACGTATAACGTATAACGTATAACGTATAACGTATAACGAATAACGTAAAACGTATGACGCATTACATATTACGTATAACGTAGAACGTATAACGTATAACGTATATCGTAAAACGTATAACGTATGACGTATAAAGAATAACGTATAACGTATAACGTATAAAGAATAACGTATAACGTATAACGTATAACGAATAACGTAAAACGTATAACGCATAACGTATAACGTATAACGTGTAACGAAGAACGTATAACGTATAACGTATAACGTATAACGTATAACGTATAACGTATAACGTATAACGTATAACGTATAACGTATAACCTATAACGTATAACGTATAACGTATAACGTATAACGTATAACGTATAACGTATAACGTATAACGTATAACGTATAACGTATAACGTATAACGTATAACGTATAACGTATAACGTATAACGTATAACGTATAACGTATAACGTATAACGTATAACGTATAACGTATAACGTATAACGTATAACGTATAACGTATAACGTATAACGTATAACGTATAACGTATAACGTATAACGTATAACGTATATCGTATAACGTATAACGTATAACGTATAACGTATAACGTATAACGTATAACGTATAACGAATAACGTATAACGTAAAACGTATAACGCATAACGTATAACGTATAACGTATAACGTATAACGTATAACGTATAACGTATAACGTATAACGTATAACGTATAACGTATACCGTATGACGTATGACGTATGACGTATCACGAATAACGTAAAACGTATAACGCATAACGTATAACGTATAACGTGTAACGAAGAACGTATAACGAATAACGTAAAACGTATAACGCTTAACATGTAACGTATAACGTATAACGTATAACGTATAACGTATAACGTATAACGTATAACGTATAACGTATAACGTATAACGTATAACGTATAAGGTATAACGTATAACGTAAAACGTATAACGCATAACGTATATCGTATACCGTATAACGTATAACGTATATCGTATAACGTATAACGCATAAAGAATAACGTATAACGTATAACCTATGACGTATAACGTATAACGTATAACGTATAACGTATATCGTATAACGTATAACGTATAACGTATAACGTATAACGTATAACGTATAACGTATAACGAATAACGTATAACGTAAAACGTATAACGTATAACGTATAACGTATAACGTATAACGTATAACCTATGACGTATAACGTATAACGTATAACGTATAACGTATAACGTATAAAGTATAACGTATAACGTATAACGTATAACGTATAACGTATAACGTATAACGTATAACGTATAACGTATAACGTATAACGTATAACGTATAACGTATAACGTATAACGTATAACGTATAACGTATAACGTATAACGTATAACGTATAACGTATAACCTATAACGTATAACGTATAACGTATCACGTATAACGTATAACGTATAACGTATAAGGTATAACGTATAACGTATAACGTATAACGTATAACGTATAACGTATAACGTATAACGTATAACGTATAACGTATAACGTATAACGTATAACGTATAACGTATAACGTATAACGTATAACGTATATCGTATAACGTATAACGCATAAAGAATAACGTATAACGTATAACCTATGACGTATAACGTATAACGTATAACGTATAACGTATATCGTATAACGTATAACGTATAACGTATAACGTATAACGTATAACGTATAACGTATAACGAATAACGTATAACGTAAAACGTATAACGTATAACGTATAACGTATAACGTATAACGTATAACCTATGACGTATAACGTATAACGTATAACGTATAACGTATAAAGTATAACGTATAACGTATAACGTATAACGTATAACGTATAACGTATAACGTATAACGTATGACGTATAAAGAATAACGTATAACGTATAACGTATAAAGAATAACGTATAACGTATAACGTATAACGAATAACGTAAAACGTATAACGTATAACGCATAACGTATAACGTATAACGTGTAACGAAGAACGTATAACGAATAACGTATAAGGTATATCGTATAACGTAGAACGTATAACGTATAACGTATATAGTAAAACGTATAACGTATAACGTATAACGTATACCGTATAACGTATAACGTATAACTTATAACGTATATCGTAAAACGTATAACGTATGACGTATAACGTATAACGTATACCGTATAACGTATAACGTATAACTTATAACGTATATCGTAAAACGTATAACGTATGACGTATAAAGAATAACGTATAACGTATAACGTATAAAGAATAACGTATAACGTATAACGTATAACGAATAACGTAAAACGTATAACGTGTAACGCATAACGTATAACGTATAACGCATAATGTATAACGTATAACGTGTAACGAAGAACGTATAACGTATAACGTATAACGTATAACGTATAACGTATAACGCATAACGTATAACGTATACCGTATAACGTATAACGTATAACGTACAACGTATATCGTAAAACGTATAACGTATGACGTATAAAGAATAACGTATAACGGTTAACGTATAAAGAATAACGTATAACGTATAACGTATAACGAATAACGTAAAACGTATAACGCATAACGTATAACGTGTAACGTGTAACGAAGAACGTATAACGAATAACGCATAACGTATATCGTATAACGTAGAACATATAACGTATAACGTATAACGTATAACGTATAACGTATAACGTATATTGTAGAACGTATAACGTATAACGTATATCGTAAAACGTATAACGTATAACGTATAACGTATAACGTATAACGTATAACGTATAACGTATACCGTATAACGTATAACGTATAACGTATAACGTATAACGTATAACGTATAACGTATAACGTATAACGTATAACGTATAACGTATAACGTATAACGTATTACGTATAACGTATAACGTATAACGTATAACGTATAACGTATAACGTATAACGTATAACGTATAACGTATAACGTATAACGTATAACGTATAACGTATAACGTATAACGTATAACGTATAACGTATAACGTATAACGTATAACGTATAACGTATAACCTATAACGTATAACGTATAACGTATAACGTATAACGTATAACGTATAACGTATAACGTATAACGTATAACGTATAACGTATAACGTATAACGTATAACGTATAACGTATAACGTATAACGTATAACGTATAACGTATAACGTATAACGTATAACGTATAACGTATAACGTATAACGTATAACGTATAACGTATAACGTATAACGTATAACGTATAACGTATAACGTATAACGTATAACGTATAACGTATAACGTATAACGTATAACGTATAACCTATAACGTATAACGTATAACGTATAACGTATAACGTATAACGTATAACGTATAACGTATAACGTATAACGTATAACGTATAACGTATAACGTATAACGTATAACGTATAACGTATAACGTATAACGTATAACGTATAACGTATAACGTATAACGTATAACGTATAACGTATAACGTATAACGTATAACGTATAACGTATAACGTATAACGTATAACGTATAACGTATAACGTATAACGTATAACGTATAACGTATAACGTATAACGTATAACCTATAACGTATAACGTATAACGTATATCGTATAACGTAGAACATATAACGTATAACGTATAACGTATACCGTATAACGTATAACGTATAACGTATAACGTATAACGTATAACGTATAACGTATAACGTATACCGTATGACGTATAACGTATGACGTATCACGAATAACGTAAAACGTATAACGCATAACGTATAACGTATAACGTGTAACGAAGAACGTATAACGAATAACGTAAAACGTATAACGCTTAACATGTAACGTATAACGTATATCGTATAACGTATATCGTATAACGTATAACGTATAACGTATAACGTATAACGTATAACGTATAACGTATAACGTATAACGTATAACGTATAACGTATAACGTATATCGTAAAACGTATAACGTATAACGTATAACGTATAACGTATAACGTATAACGTATAACGTATACCGTATAACGTATAACGTATAACGTATAACGTATAACGTATAACGTATAACGTATAACGTATAACGTATAACGTAAAACGTATAACGCATAACGTATATCGTATACCGTATAACGTATAACGTATATCGTATAACGTATTACGCATAAAGAATAACGTATAACGTATAACGTATAACGTATAACGTATAACGAATAACGTAAAACGTATAACGCATAACGTATATCGTATACCGTATAACGTATAACGTATATCGTATAACGTATAACGCATAAAGCATAACGTATAGCGTATAACCTATGACGTATAACGTATAACGTATAACGTCTATCGTATAACGTATAACGTATAGCGTATAACGTATAACGTATAACGTATGACGTATAACGTATAACGTATAACGTATAACGTATAACGTATAACGTATAACGTATAACGTATAACGTATAACGTATAACGTATAACGTATACCGTATGACGTATAACGTATGACGTCTCACGAATAACGTAAAACGTATAACGCATAACGTATAACGTATAACGTGTAACGAAGAACGTATAACGAATAACGTAAAACGTATAACGCTTAACATGTAACGTATAACGTATAACGTATAACGTATAACGTATAACGTATAATGTATAACGTATAACGTATAAGGTATAACGTATAACGTAAAACGTATAACGCATAACGTATATCGTATACCGTATAACGTATAACGTATATCGTATAACGTATAACGCATAAAGAATAACGTATAACGTATAACCTATGACGTATAACGTATAACGTATAACGTATAACGTATATCGTATAACGTATAACGTATAACGTATAACGTATAACGTATAACGTATAACGTATAACGTATAACGTATAACGTATAACGCATAACGTATAACGTAAAACGTATAACGTATAACGTATAACGTATAACGTATAACCTATGACGTATAACGTATAACGTATAACGTATAACGTATAAAGTATAACGTATAACGTATAACGTATAACGTATAACGTATAACGTATAACGTATAACGTATAACGTATAACGTATAACGTATAACGTATAACGTATAACGTATAACGTATAACGTATAACGTATAACGTATAACGTATATCGTATAACCTATAACGTATCACGTATAACGTATCACGTATAACGTATAACGTATAACGTATAACGTATAACGTATAACGTATAACGTATAACGTATAACGTATAACGTATAACGTATAACGTCTAACGTATAACGTATAACGTATAACGTATAACGTATAACGTATAACGTATAACGTATAACGTATAACGTATATCGTATAACGTATAACGCATAAAGAATAACGTATAACGTATAACCTATGACGTATAACGTATAACGTATAACGTATAACGTATATCGTATAACGTATAACGTATAACGTATAACGTATAACGTATAACGTATAACGTATAACGTATAACGTATACCGTATAACGTATAACGTATAACGTATAACGTATAACGTATAACGTATAACGTATAACGTATAACGTAAAACGTATTACGCATAACGTATATCGTATACCGTATAACGTATAACGTATATCGTATAACGTATTACGCATAAAGAATAACGTATAACGTATAACGTATAACGTATAACGTATGACGTATAACGTATAACGTATAACGTATAACGTATAACGTATAACGTATAACGTATAACGTATAACGTATAACGTATATCGTATAACGTATAACGCATAAAGAATAACGTATAACGTATAACCTATGACGTATAACGTATAACGTATAACGTATAACGTATATCGTATAACGTATAACGTATAACGTATAACGTATAACGTATAACGTATAACGTATAACGAATAACGTATAACGTAAAACGTATAACGTATAACGTATAACGTATAACGTATAACGTATAACCTATGACGTATAACGTATAACGTATAACGTATAACGTATAAAGTATAACGTATAACGTATAACGTATAACGTATAACGTATAACGTATAACGTATAACGTATAACGTATAACGTATACCGTATAACGTATAACGTATAACTTATAACGTATATCGTAAAACGTATAACGTATAACGTATGACGTATAAAGAATAACGTATAACGTATAACGTATAAAGAATAACGTATAACGTATAACGTATAACGAATAACGTAAAACGTATAACGTATAACGCATAACGTATAACGTATAACGTGTAACGAAGAACGTATAACGAATAACGTATAAGGTATATCGTATAACGTAGAACGTATAACGTATAACGTATATAGTAAAACGTATAACGTATAACGTATAACGTATACCGTATAACGTATAACGTATAACTTATAACGTATATCGTAAAACGTATAACGTATGACGTATAAAGAATAACGTATAACGTATAACGTATAAAGAATAACGTATAACGTATAACGTATAACGAATAACGTAAAACGTATAACGTGTAACGCATAACGTATAACGTATAACGCATAATGTATAACGTATAACGTGTAACGAAGAACGTATAACGTATAACGTATAACGTATAACGTATAACGTATAACGTGTAACGTATAACGTATACCGTATAACGTATAACGTATAACGTACAACGTATATCGTAAAACGTATAACGTATGACGTATAAAGAATAACGTATAACGGTTAACGTATAAAGAATAACGTATAACGTATAACGTATAACGAATAACGTAAAACGTATAACGCATAACGTATAACGTATAACGTGTAACGAAGAACGTATAACGAATAACGTATAACGTATATCGTATAACGTAGAACGTATAACGTATAACGTATAACGTATAACGTATAACGTATAACGTATATTGTAGAACGTATAACGTATAACGTATATCGTAAAACGTATAACGTATAACGTATAACGTATAACGTATAACGTATAACGTATAACGTATACCGTATAACGTATAACGTATAACGTATAACGTATAACGTATAACGTATAACGTATAACGTATAACGTATAACGTATAACGTATTACGTATAACGTATAACGTATAACGTATAACGTATAACGTATAACGTATAACGTATAACGTATAACGTATAACGTATAACGTATAACGTATAACGTATAACGTATAACGTATAACGTATAACCTATAACGTATAACGTATAACGTATAACGTATAACGTATAACGTATAACGTATAACGTATAACGTATAACGTATAACGTATAACGTATAACGTATAACGTATAACGTATAACGTATAACGTATAACGTATAACGTATAACGTATAACGTATAACGTATAACGTATAACGTATAACGTATAACGTATATCGTATAACGTATAACGTATAACGTATAACGTATAACGTATAACGTATAACGTATAACGAATAACGTATAACGTAAAACGTATAACGTATAACGTATAACGTATAACGTATAACCTATGACGTATAACGTATGACGCATAACGTATAACGTATAACGTGTAACGAAGAACGTATAACGAATAACGTATAAGGTATATCGTATAACGTAGAACGTATAACGTATAACGTATATCGTAAAACGTATAACGTATAACGTATAACGTATAACGTATAACGTATAACGTATAACGTATAACGTATAACGTATAACGTATAACGTATAACGTATTCCGTATAACGTATAACGTATAACGTATAACGTATAACGTATAACGTATAACGTATAACGTATACCGTATGACGTATAACGTATGACGTATCACGAATAACGTAAAACGTATATCGCATAACGTATAACGTATAACGTGTAACGAAGAACGTATAACGAATAACGTAAAACGTATAACGCTTAACATGTAACGTATAACGTATATCGTATAACGTATATCGTATAACGTATAACGTATAACGTATAACGTATAACGTATAACGTATGACGTATAACGTATAACGTATAACGTATAACGTATATCGTAAAACGTATAACGTATAACGTATAACGTATAACGTATAACGTATAACGTATAACGTATAACGTATACCGTATAACGTATAACGTATAACGTATAACGTATAACGTATAACGTATAACGTATAACGTATAACGTAAAACGTATAACGCATAACGTATATCGTATACCGTATAACGTATAACGTATATCGTATAACGTATTACGCATAAAGAATAACGTATAACGTATAACGTATAACGTATAACGTATAACGAATAACGTAAAACGTATAACGCATAACGTATATCGTATATCGTATACCGTATAACGTATAACGTATATCGTATAACGTATAACGCATAAAGAATAACGTATAGCGTATAACCTATGACGTATAACGTATAACGTATAACGTATATCGTATAACGTATAACGTATAACGTATAACGTATAACGTATAACGTATGACGTATAACGTATAACGTATAACGTATAACGTATAACGTATAACGTATAACGTATAACGTATAACGTATAACGTATAACGTATAACGTATAACGTATAACGTATACCGTATGACGTATAACGTATGACGTATCACGAATAACGTAAAACGTATAACGCATAACGTATAACGTATAACGTGTAACGAAGAACGTATAACGAATAACGTAAAACGTATAACGCTTAACATGTAACGTATAACGTATAACGTATAACGTATAACGTATAACGTATAACGTATAACGTATAACGTATAAGGTATAACGTATAACGTAAAACGTATAACGCATAACGTATATCGTATACCGTATAACGTATAACGTATATCGTATAACGTATAACGTATAACGTATAACGTATAACGTATAACGTATAACGTATAACGTATAACGTATATCGTATAACCTATAACGTATCACGTATAACGTATCACGTATAACGTATAACGTATAACGTATAACGTATAACGTATAACGTATAACGTATAACGTATAACGTATAACGTATAACGCATAACGTATAACGTAAAACGTATAACGTATAACGTATAACGTATAACGTATAACCTATGACGTATAACGTATAACGTATAACGTATAACGTATAAAGAATAACGTATAACGTATAACGTATAACGTATAACGTATGACGTATAACGTATAACGTATAACGTATAACGTATAACGTATAACGTATAACGTATAACGTATAACGTATAACGTATAACGTATAAAGAATAACGTATAACGTATAACCTATGACGTATAACGTATAACGTATAACGTATAACGTATATCGTATAACGTATAACGTATAACGTATAACGTATAACGTATAACGTATAACGTATAACGTATAACGTATAACGCATAACGTATAACGTAAAACGTATAACGTATAACGTATAACGTATAACGTATAACCTATGACGTATAACGTATAACGTATAACGTATAACGTATAAAGAATAACGTATAACGTATAACGTATAACGTATAACGTATGACGTATAACGTATAACGTATAACGTATAACGTATAACGTATAACGTATAACGTATAACGTATAACGTATAACGTATAACGTATAACGTATATCGTATAACCTATAACGTATCACGTATAACGTATCACGTATAACGTATAACGTATAACGTATAACGTATAACGTATAACGTATAACGTATAACGTATAACGTATAACGTATAACGTATAACGTATAACGTATAACGTATAACGTATAACGTATAACGTATAACGTATAACGTATAACGTATATCGTATAACGTATAACGCATAAAGAATAACGTATAACGTATAACCTATGACGTATAACGTATAACGTATAACGTATAACGTATATCGTATAACGTATAACGTATAACGTATAACGTATAACGTATAACGTATAACGTATAACGTATAACGTATACCGTATAACGTATAACGTATAACGTATAACGTATAACGTATAACGTATAACGTATAACGTATAACGTAAAAAGTATAACGCATAACGTATATCGTATACCGTATAACGTATAACGTATATCGTATAACGTATTACGCATAAAGAATAACGTATAACGTATAACGTATAACGTATAACGTATGACGTATAACGTATAACGTATAACGTATAACGTATAACGTATAACGTATAACGTATAACCTATAACGTATAACGTATAACGTATCACGTATAACGTATAACGTATAACGTATAACGTATAACGTATAACGTATAACGTATAACGTATAACGTATAACGTATAACGTATAACGTATAACGTATAACGTATAACGTATAACGTATAACGTATAACGTATAACGTATAACGTATATCGTATAACGTATAACGCATAAAGAATAACGTATAACGTATAACCTATGACGTATAACGTATAACGTATAACGTATAACGTATATCGTATAACGTATAACGTATAACGTATAACGTATAACGTATAACGTATAACGTATAACGAATAACGTATAACGTAAAACGTATAACGTATAACGTATAACGTATAACGTATAACCAATGACGTATAACGTATAACGTATAACGTATAACGTATAACGTATAACGAATAACGTATAACGTAAAAGGTATAACGTATAACGTATAACGTATAACGTATAACCAATGACGTATAACGCATAACGTATAACGTATAACGTATAAAGTATAACGTATATCGTATAACGTATAACGCATAAAGAATAACGTATAACGTATAACCTATGACGTATAACGTATAACGTATAACGTATAACGTATAACGTATATCGTATAACGTATAACGCATAAAGAATAACGTATAACGTATAACGTATAACGTATAACGTATAACGTATAACGTATAACGTATAACGTATAACGTATAACGTATAACGTATAACGTATAACGTATAACGTATAACGTATAACGAATAACGTATAACGTAAAACGTATAACGTATAACGTATAACGTATAACGTATAACGTATAACCAATGACGTATAACGTATAACGTATAACGTATAACGTATAACGTATAACGTATAACGTATAACGTATAACGTATATCGTATAACGTATAACGTATAACGTATAACGTATATCGTATAACGTATAACGCATAAAGAATAACGTATAACGTATAACGTATAACGTATAACGTATAACGTATAACGTATAACGTATAACGTATACCGTATAACGTATAACGTATAACTTATAACGTATATCGTAAAACGTATAACGTATGACGTATAAAGAATAACGTATAACGTATAACGTATAAAGAATAACGTATAACGTATAACCTATGACGTATAACGTATAACGTATAACGTATAACGTGTAACGTATATCGTATAACGTATAACGCATAAAGAATAACGTATAACGTATAACGTATAACGTATAACGTATAACGTATAACGTATAACGTATAACGTATAACGTATAACGTATAACGTATAACGTATAACGTATAACGTATAACGTATAACGTATAACGTATAACGTATAACGTATAACGTATAACGTATAACGAATAACGTATAACGTAAAACGTATAACGTATAACGTATAACGTATAACGTATAACCAATGACGTATAACGTATAACGTATAACGTATAACGTATAACGTATAACGTATAACGTATAACGTATAACGTATATCGTATAACGTATAACGTATAACGTATAACGTATATCGTATAACGTATAACGCATAAAGAATAACGTATAACGTATAACGTATAACGTATAACGTATAACGTATAACGTATAACGTATAACGTATAACGTATAACGTATAACGTATAACGTATAACGTATAACGTATAACGTATAACGTATAACGAATAACGTATAACGTAAAACGTATAACGTATAACGTATAACGTATAACGTATAACCAATGACGTATAACGTATAACGTATAACGTATAACGTATAACGTATAACGTATAACGTATAACGTATAACGCATATCGTATAACGTATAACGTATAACGTATAACGTATATCGTATAACGTATAACGCATAAAGAATAACGTATAACGTATAACGTATAACGTATAACGTATAACGTATAACGTATAACGTATAACGTATAACGTATACCGTATAACGTATAACGTATAACGTATAACGTATAACGTATAACGTATAACGTATAACGTATAACGTATAACGTATAACGTATAACGTATAACGTATAACGTATAACGTATAACGTATAACGTATAACGTAAAAAGTATAACGCATAACGTATATCGTATACCGTATAACGTATAACGTATATCGTATAACGTATTACGCATAAAGAATAACGTATAACGTATAACGTATAACGTATAACGTATAACGCATATCGTATAACGTATAACGTATAACGTATAACGTATAACGTATAACGTATAACGTATAACGCATATCGTATAACGTATAACGTATAACGTATAACGTATATCGTATAACGTATAACGCATAAAGAATAACGTATAACGTATAACGTATAACGTATAACGTATAACGTATAACGTATAACGTATAACGTATAACGTATACCGTATAACGTATAACGTATAACGTATAACGTATAACGTATAACGTATAACGTATAACGTATAACGTAAAAAGTATAACGCATAACGTATATCGTATACCGTATAACGTATAACGTATATCGTATAACGTATTACGCATAAAGAATAACGTATAACGTATAACGTATAACGTATAACGTATGACGTATAACGTATAACGTATAACGTATAACGTATAACGTATAACGTATAACGTATAACCTATAACGTATAACGTATAACGTATCACGTATAACGTATAACGTATAACGTATAACGTATAACGTATAACGTATAACGTATAACGTATAACGTATAACGTATAACGTATAACGTATAACGTATAACGTATAACGTATAACGTATAACGTATAACGTATAACGTATAACGTATATCGTATAACGTATAACGCATAAAGAATAACGTATAACGTATAACCTATGACGTATAACGTATAACGTATAACGTATAACGTATATCGTATAACGTATAACGTATAACGTATAACGTATAACGTATAACGTATAACGTATAACGAATAACGTATAACGTAAAACGTATAACGTATAACGTATAACGTATAACGTATAACCAATGACGTATAACGTATAACGTATAACGTATAACGTATAACGTATAACGAATAACGTATAACGTAAAAGGTATAACGTATAACGTATAACGTATAACGTATAACCAATGACGTATAACGCATAACGTATAACGTATAACGTATAAAGTATAACGTATATCGTATAACGTATAACGCATAAAGAATAACGTATAACGTATAACCTATGACGTATAACGTATAACGTATAACGTATAACGTATAACGTATATCGTATAACGTATAACGCATAAAGAATAACGTATAACGTATAACGTATAACGTATAACGTATAACGTATAACGTATAACGTATAACGTATAACGTATAACGTATAACGTATAACGTATAACGTATAACGTATAACGTATAACGAATAACGTATAACGTAAAACGTATAACGTATAACGTATAACGTATAACGTATAACGTATAACCAATGACGTATAACGTATAACGTATAACGTATAACGTATAACGTATAACGTATAACGTATAACGTATAACGTATATCGTATAACGTATAACGTATAACGTATAACGTATATCGTATAACGTATAACGCATAAAGAATAACGTATAACGTATAACGTATAACGTATAACGTATAACGTATAACGTATAACGTATAACGTATACCGTATAACGTATAACGTATAACTTATAACGTATATCGTAAAACGTATAACGTATGACGTATAAAGAATAACGTATAACGTATAACGTATAAAGAATAACGTATAACGTATAACCTATGACGTATAACGTATAACGTATAACGTATAACGTATAACGTATATCGTATAACGTATAACGCATAAAGAATAACGTATAACGTATAACGTATAACGTATAACGTATAACGTATAACGTATAACGTATAACGTATAACGTATAACGTATAACGTATAACGTATAACGTATAACGTATAACGTATAACGTATAACGTATAACGTATAACGTATAACGTATAACGTATAACGAATAACGTATAACGTAAAACGTATAACGTATAACGTATAACGTATAACGTATAACCAATGACGTATAACGTATAACGTATAACGTATAACGTATAACGTATAACGTATAACGTATAACGTATAACGTATATCGTATAACGTATAACGTATAACGTATAACGTATATCGTATAACGTATAACGCATAAAGAATAACGTATAACGTATAACGTATAACGTATAACGTATAACGTATAACGTATAACGTATAACGTATAACGTATAACGTATAACGTATAACGTATAACGTATAACGTATAACGTATAACGTATAACGAATAACGTATAACGTAAAACGTATAACGTATAACGTATAACGTATAACGTATAACCAATGACGTATAACGTATAACGTATAACGTATAACGTATAACGTATAACGTATAACGTATAACGTATAACGCATATCGTATAACGTATAACGTATAACGTATAACGTATATCGTATAACGTATAACGCATAAAGAATAACGTATAACGTATAACGTATAACGTATAACGTATAACGTATAACGTATATCGTATAACGTATAACGTATAACGTATAACGTATAACGTATAACGTATAACGTATAACGAATAACGTATAACGTAAAACGTATAACGTATAACGTATAACGTATAACGTATAACCAATGACGTATAACGTATAACGTATAACGTATAACGTATAAAGTATAACGTATATCGTATAACGTATAACGCATAAAGAATAACGTATAACGTATAACCTATGACGTATAACGTATAACGTATAACGTATAACGTATAACGTATAACGTATATCGTATAACGTATAACGCATAAAGAATAACGTATAACGTATAACGTATAACGTATAACGTAAAACGTATAACGCATAACGTATATCGTATACCGTATAACGTATAACGTATATCGTATAACGTATTACGCATAAAGAATAACGTATAACGTATAACGTATAACGTATAACGTATGACGTATAACGTATAACGTATAACGTATAACGTATAACGTATAACGTATAACGTATAACCTATAACGTATAACGTATAACGTATATCGTATAACGTATAACGCATAAAGAATAACGTATAACGTATAACCTATGACGTATAACGTATAACGTATAACGTATAACGTATATCGTATAACGTATAACGTATAACGTATAACGTATAACGTATAACGTATAACGTATAACGAATAACGTATAACGTAAAACGTATAACGTATAACGTATAACGTATAACGTATAACCAATGACGTATAACGTATAACGTATAACGTATAACGTATAAAGTATAACGTATATCGTATAACGTATAACGTATAACGTATAACGTATAACGTATAACCAATGACGTATAACGTATAACGTATAACGTATAACGTATAACGTATAACGTATAACGTATAACGTATAACGTATAACGTATATCGTATAACGTATAACGTATAACGTATAACGTATATCGTATAACGTATAACGCATAAAGAATAACGTATAACGTATAACGTATAACGTGTAACGTATAACGTATAACGTATAACGTATAACGTATACCGTATAACGTATAACGTATAACTTATAACGTATATCGTAAAACGTATAACGTATGACGTATAAAGAATAACGTATAACGTATAACGTATAAAGAATAACGTATAACGTATAACCTATGACGTATAACGTATAACGTATAACGTATAACGTATAACGTATATCGTATAACGTATAACGCATAAAGAATAACGTATAACGTATAACGTATAACGTATAACGTATAACGTATAACGTATAACGTATAACGTATAACGTATAACGTATAACGTATAACGTATAACGTATAACGTATAACGTATAACGTATAACGTATAACGTATAACGTATAACGTATAAAGAATAACGTATAACGTAAAACGTATAACGTATAACGTATAACGTATAACGTATAACCAATGACGTATAACGTATAACGTATAACGTATAACGTATAACGTATAACGTATAACGTATAACGTATAACGTATAACGTATATCGTATAACGTATAACGTATAACGTATAACGTATATCGTATAACGTATAACGCATAAAGAATAACGTATAACGTATAACGTGTAACGAATAACGTATAACGTAAAACGTATAACGTATAACGTATGACGTATAACGTATAACCAATGACGTATAACGTATAACGTATAACGTATAACGTATAAAGTATAACGTATATCGTATAACGTATAACGCATAAAGAATAACGTATAACGTATAACCTATGACGTATAACGTATAACGTATAACGTATAACGTATAACGTATATCGTATAACGTATAACGCATAAAGAATAACGTATAACGTATAACGTATAACGTATAACGTATAACGTATAACGTATAACGTATAACGTATAACGTATAACGTATAACGTATAACGTATAACGTATAACGTATAACGTATAACGTATAACGTATAACGTATAACGAATAACGTATAACGTAAAACGTATAACGTATAACGTATAACGTATAACGTATAACCAATGACGTATAACGTATAACGTATAACGTATAACGTATAACGTATAACGTATAACGTATAACGTATAACGTATATCGTATAACGTATAACGTATAACGTATAACGTATATCGTATAACGTATAACGCATAAAGAATAACGTATAACGTATAACGTATAACGTATAACGTATAACGTATAACGTATATCGTATAACGTATAACGTATAACGTATAACGTATAACGTATAACGTATAACGTATAACGAATAACGTATAACGTAAAACGTATAACGTATAACGTATAACGTATAACGTATAACCAATGACGTATAACGTATAACGTATAACGTATAACGTATAAAGTATAACGTATATCGTATATCGTATA
>NW_027480027.1:0-44822 GCF_051014685.1 Ptiloglossa arizonensis | reverse complement strand
CTACGTTATACGTTATACGTTATACGTAATACGTTATACGTTATACGTTATACGTTATACGTTATACGTTATACGTTATACGTTCTTCGTTACACGTTATACGTTATACGTTATGCGTTATACGTTTTACGTTATTCGTAATACGTTATACGTTATACGTTATACGTTATACGTTATACGTTATACGTTATACGTTATACGGTATACGTTATACGTTATACGTTACACGTTATGCGTTATACGTTATACGTTATACGTTATACGTTATACGTTATACGTTATACGTTATACGTTATACGTTATACGTTATACGTTATGCGTTATACGTTTTACGTAATTCGTTATACGTTATACGTTATACGTTATACGTGATGCGTTATACGTTATACGTTATACGTTATACGTTATACGTTATACGTTGTACGTTATACGTAGTACGTTATACGTTGTACGTTATACGTTGTACGTTATACATTATACGTTATACGTTATACGTTGTACGTTATACGTTATACGTTATACGTTATACATTATACGTTATACGTTATACGTTATACGTTATATGTTATACGTGATACGTTATACGTTACACGTAATGCGTTATACGTTTTACGTTATTCGTTGTACGTTCTTCATTACACGTTATACGTTATAGGTTATACGTTATACGTTATACGTTATACGTTATACGTTATACGTTATACGGTATAGGATATACGTTATGCGTTATAAGTTTTACGTTATTCGTTATACGTTATTCGTTATACGTTATACGTTATACGTTATACGTTATACGTTATTCGTTATACGTTAGACGTTATACGTTATACGTTATACGTTATACGTTATACGTTATACGTTATACGTTATACGTTATACGTTTTACGTTATTTGTGATACGTTATACGTTATACGTTATACGTTATACGTTATACGTTATACGTTATACGTTATACGTTATACGTTATACGTTATACGTTATACGTTATACGTTATACGTTATACGTTATACGTTATACGTTATACGTTATACGTTATACGTTATACGTTATACGTTATACGTTATACGTTATACGTTATACGTTATACGTTATACGTTGTACGTTATACGTAGTACGTTATACGTTGTACGTTATACGTTATTCGTTATACGTTATACGTTATGCGTTATACGTTTCACGTTATACGTTATACGTTATACGTTATGCGTTATACGTTTTACGTAATTCGTTATACGTTATACGTTCTACGTTATACGTTATACGTTATACGTAATACGTTATACGTTATACGTTATACGTTATACGTTATACGTTATACGTTCTTCGTTACACGTTATACGTTATACGTTATGCGTTATACGTTTTACGTTATTCGTAATACGTTATACGTTATACGTTATACGTTATACGTTATACGTTATACGTTATACGTTATACGGTATACGTTATACGTTATACGTTACACGTTATGCGTTATACGTTATACGTTATACGTTATACGTTATACGTTATACGTTATACGTTATACGTTATACGTTATACGTTATACGTTATGCGTTATACGTTTACGTAATTCGTTATACGTTATACGTTATACGTTATACGTGATGCGTTATACGTTATACGTTATACGTTATACGTTATACGTTATACGTTGTACGTTATACGTAGTACGTTATACGTTGTACGTTATACGTTGTACGTTATACATTATACGTTATACGTTATACGTTGTACGTTATACGTTATACGTTATACGTTATACATTATACGTTATACGTTATACGTTATACGTTATATGTTATACGTGATACGTTATACGTTACACGTAATGCGTTATACGTTTTACGTTATTCGTTGTACGTTCTTCATTACACGTTATACGTTATAGGTTATACGTTATACGTTATACGTTATACGTTATACGTTATACGTTATACGGTATAGGATATACGTTATGCGTTATAAGTTTTACGTTATTCGTTATACGTTATTCGTTATACGTTATACGTTATACGTTATACGTTATACGTTATTCGTTATACGTTAGACGTTATACGTTATACGTTATACGTTATACGTTATACGTTATACGTTATACGTTGTACGTTATACGTAGTACGTTATACGTTGTACGTTATACGTTGTACGTTATACGTTATACTTTATACGTTATACGTTGTACGTTATACGTTATACGTTATACGTTATACATTATACGTTATACGTTATACGTTATACGTTATATGTTATACGTGATACGTTATACGTTACATGTTATGCGTTATACGTTTTACGTTATTCGTTGCACGTTCTTCATTACACGTTATACGTTATAGGTTATACGTTATACGTTATACGTTATACGTTATACGTTATACGTTATACGGTTATACGATATACGTTATGCGTTATAAGTTTTACGTTATTCGTTATACGTTATTCGTTATACGTTATACGTTATGCGTTATACGTTTTACGTTATTCGTGATACGTTATACGTTATACGTTATACGTTATACGTTATACGTTATACGGTATACGTTATACGTTATGCGTTATACGTTATACGTTATACGTTATACGTTATACGTGATACGTTATACGTTATACGTTATACGTTATACGTTATACGTTATACGTTATGCGTTATACGTTTTACGTTATTCGTTATACGTTATACGTTATACGTTATACGTTATACGTTATACGTTATACGGTATACGTTATACGTTATACGTTTTACGTTATTCGTGATACGTTATACGTTATACGTTAAACGTTATACGTTATACGTTATACGTTATACGTTATACGTTATACGTTATACGTTCTGCGTTATACGTTATACGTTATACGTTATACGTTATACGTTATACGTTATACGTTATACGTTTTACGTTATACGTTTTACGATATACGTTATACGTTATACGTTCTACGTTCTTCGTTATACGTTATACGTTATACGTTATACGTTATAAGTTATACGTTAGACGTTATACGTTATACGTTATACGTTATACGATATACGTTATACGTTATTCGTTATACGTTCTTCGTTACACGTTATACGTTATACGTTATGCGTTATACGTTTTACGTTATTCGGTATACGTTATACGTTATACGTTATACGTTATACGGTATACGTTATACGTTATACGTTATACGTTATACGTTATACGTTATACGTTATACGTTATACGTTATACGTTATACGTTATACGTTTTACGTTATACGTTTTACGATATACGTTATACGTTATACGTTCTACGTTCTTCGTTATACGTTATACGTTATACGTTATACGTTATACGTTATAAGTTATACGTTAGACGTTATACCTTATACGTTATACGTTATACGATATACGTTATACATTATTCGTTATACGTTCTTCGTTACACGTTATACGTTATACGTTATGCGTTATACGTTTTACGTTATTCGTAATACGTTATACGTTATACGTTATACGTTATACGTTATACGTTATACGTTATACGTTATACGGTATACGTTATACGTTATACGTTACACGTTATGCGTTATACGTTATACGTTATACGTTATACGTTATACGTTATACGTTATACGTTATACGTTATACGTTATACGTTATGCGTTATACGTTTTACGTAATTCGTTATACGTTATACGTTATACGTTATACGTTATACGTTATACGTTATACGTTATACGTTATACGTTATACGTTATACGGTATACGATATACGTTATGCGTTATAAGTTTTACGTTATTCGTTATACGTTATACGTTATACGTTATACGTTATACGTTATACGTTATACGTTATACGTTATACGTTATACGTTATACGTTATACGTTATACGTTATACGTTATACGTTATACGTTATACGTTATACGTTATACGTTATACGTTATACGTTATACGTTTTACGTTATTCGTGATACGTTATACGTTATACGTTATACGTTATACGTTATACGTTATACGTTATACGTTATACGTTATACGTTATACGTTATACGTTATACGTTATACGTTATACGTTATACGTTATACGTTATACGTTATACGTTATACGTTATACGTTATACGTTATACTTTATACGTTATACGTTATACGTTATACGTTATACGTTATACGTTTTACGTTATTCGTGATACGTTATACGTTATACGTTAAACGTTATACGTTATACGTTATACGTTATACGTTATACGTTATACGTTATACGTTCTGCGTTATACGTTATACGTTATACGTTATACGTTATACGTTATACGTTATACGTTATACGTTATACGTTATACGTTATACGTTATACGTTATACGTTTTACGTTATTCGTGATACGTTATACGTTATACGTTATACGTTATACGTTATACGTTATACGTTATACGTTATACGTTATACGTTATACGTTATACGTTGTACGTTATACGTTATACGTTATACGTTATACGTTATACGTTATACGTTATACGTTATACGTTATACGTTATACGTTATACGTTCTGCGTTATACGTTATACGTTATACGTTATACGTTATACGTTATACGTTATACGTTATACGTTATACGTTATACGTTATACGTTATACGTTATACGTTATACGTTATACGTTATACGTTATACGTTTTACGTTATTCGTGATACGTTATACGTTATACGTTATACGTTATACGTTATACGTTATACGTTATACGTTATACGTTATACGTTATACGTTATACGTTATACGTTTTACGTTATTCGTGATACGTTATACGTTATACGTTATACGTTATACGTTATACGTTATACGTTATACGTTATACGTTTTACGTTATTCGTGATACGTTATACGTTATACGTTATACGTTATACGTTATACGTTATACGTTATACGTTATACGTTATACGTTATACGTTATACGTTATACGTTATGCGTTATACGTTTTACGTTATTCGGTATACGTTATACGTTATACGTTATACGTTATACGGTATACGTTATACGTTATACGTTATACGTTATACGTTATACGTTATACGTTATACGTTATACGTTATACGTTATACGTTATACGTTATACGTTTTACGTTATACGTTTTACGATATACGTTATACGTTATACGTTCTACGTTCTTCGTTATACGTTATACGTTATACGTTATACGTTATAAGTTATACGTTATACGTTATACGTTATACGTTATACGTTATACGTTATACGTTATACGGTATACGTTATACGTTATGCGTTACACGTTATGCGTTATACGTTATACGTTATACGTTATACGTTATACGTTATACGTTATACGTTATACGTTATACGTTATACGTTATGCGTTATACGTTTTACGTAATTCGTTATACGTTATACGTTATACGTTATACGTTATACGTTATACGTTATACGTTATACGTTATACGTTATACGTTATACGTTATGCGGTATACGATATACGTTATGCGTTATAAGTTTTACGTTATTCGTTATACGTTATACGTTATACGTTATACGTTCTACGTTATACGTTATACGTTATACGTAATACGTTATACGTTATACGTTATACGTTATACGTTATACGTTATACGTTATACGTTATACGTTATACGTTATACGTTATACGTTATACGTTATACGTTATACGTTATACGTTTTACGTTATTCGTGATACGTTATACGTTATACGTTATACGTTATACGTTATACGTTATACGTTATACGTTATACGTTATACGTTATACGTTATACGTTATACGTTATGCGTTATACGTTTTACGTTATTCGTTATACGTTATACGTTATACGTTATACGTTATACGTTATACGTTATACGTTATACGTTATACGTTATACGTTATACGTTATACGTGATGCGTTATACGTTATACGTTATACGTTATACGTTATACGTTATACGTTATACGTTATACGTTATGCGTTATACGTTTTACGTTATTCGTTATACGTTATACGTTATACGTTATACGTTATACGTTATACGTTATACGTTATACGTTATACGTTATACGTTATACGTTATACGTTATACGTGATGCGTTATACGTTATACGTTATACGTTATACGTTATACGTTATACGTTGTACGTTATACGTAGTACGTTATACGTTGTACGTTATACGTTGTACGTTATACGTTATACGTTATACGTTATACGTTGTACGTTATACGTTATACGTTATACGTTATACATTATACGTTATACGTTATACGTTATACGTTATATGTTATACGTGATACGTTATACGTTACACGTTATGCGTTATACGTTTTACGTTATTCGTTGTACGTTCTTCATTACACGTTATACGTTATAGGTTATACGTTATACGTTATACGTTATACGTTATACGTTATACGTTATACGGTATAGGATATACGTTATGCGTTATAAGTTTTACGTTATTCGTTATACGTTATTCGTTATACGTTATACGTTATACGTTATACGTTATACGTTATTCGTTATACGTTAGACGTTATACGTTATACGTTATACGTTATACGTTATACGTTATACGTTATACGTTATACGTTATACGTTTTACGTTATTTGTGATACGTTATACGTTATACGTTATACGTTATACGTTATACGTTATACGTTATACGTTATACGTTATACGTTATACGTTATACGTTATACGTTATACGTTATACGTTATACGTTATACGTTATACGTTATACGTTATACGTTATACGTTATACGTTATACGTTATACGTTATACGTTATACGTTGTACGTTATACGTAGTACGTTATACGTTGTACGTTATACGTTGTACGTTATACGTTGTACGTTATACGTTATACTTTATACGTTATACGTTGTACGTTATACGTTATACGGTATACGTTATACATTATACGTTATACGTTATACGTTATACGTTATACGTTATACGTTATACGTTATATGTTATACGTGATACGTTATACGTTACACGTTATGCGTTATACGTTTTACGTTATTCGTTGTACGTTCTTCATTACACGTTATACGTTATAGGTTATACGTTATACGTTATACGTTATACGTTATACGTTATACGTTATACGGTATAGGATATACGTTATACGTTATACGTTATACGTTATACGTTATACGTTATACGTTATACGTTATACGTTATATGTTATACGTGATACGTTATACGTTACATGTTATGCGTTATACGTTTTACGTTATTCGTTGTACGTTCTTCATTACACGTTATACGTTATAGGTTATACGTTATACGTTATACGTTATACGTTATACGTTATACGTTATACGGTTATACGATATACGTTATGCGTTATAAGTTTTACGTTATTCGTTATACGTTATTCGTTATACGTCATACGTTATGCGTTATACGTTTTACGTTATTCGTGATACGTTATACGTTATACGTTATACGTTATACGTTATACGTTATACGGTATACGTTATACGTTATGCGTTATACGTTATACGTTATACGTTATACGTTATACGTGATACGTTATACGTTATACGTTATACGTTATACGTTCTGCGTTATACGTTATACGTTATACGTTATACGTTATACGTTATACGTTATACGTTATACGTTATACGTTATACGTTATACGTTATACGTTATACGTTATACGTTATACGTTTTACGTTATTCGTGATACGTTATACGTTATACGTTATACGTTATACGTTATACGTTATACGTTATACGTTATACGTTATACGTTATACGTTATACGTTTTACGTTATTCGTGATACGTTATACGTTATACGTTATACGTTATACGTTATACGTTATACGTTATACGTTATACGTTTTACGTTATTCGTGATACGTTATACGTTATACGTTATACGTTATACGTTATACGTTATACGTTATACGTTATACGTTATACGTTATACGTTATACGTTATACGTTATACGTTATGCGTTATACGTTTTACGTTATTCGGTATACGTTATACGTTATACGTTATACGTTATACGGTATACGTTATACGTTATACGTTATACGTTATACGTTATACGTTATACGTTATACGTTATACGTTATACGTTATACGTTTTACGTTATACGTTTTACGATATACGTTATACGTTATACGTTCTACGTTCTTCGTTATACGTTATACGTTATACGTTATACGTTATAAGTTATACGTTATACGTTATACGTTATACGTTATACGTTATACGTTATACGTTATACGGTATACGTTATACGTTATACGTTACACGTTATGCGTTATACGTTATACGTTATACGTTATACGTTATACGTTATACGTTATACGTTATACGTTATACGTTATGCGTTATACGTTTTACGTAATTCGTTATACGTTATACGTTATACGTTATACGTTATACGTTATACGTTATACGTTATACGTTATACGTTATACGTTATGCGGTATACGATATACGTTATGCGTTATAAGTTTTACGTTATTCGTTATACGTTATACGTTATACGTTATACGTTCTACGTTATACGTTATACGTTATACGTAATACGTTATACGTTATACGTTATACGTTATACGTTATACGTTATACGTGATGCGTTATACGTTATACGTTATACGTTATACGTTATACGTTATACGTTGTACGTTATACGTAGTACGTTATACGTTGTACGTTATACGTTGTACGTTATACGTTATACGTTATACGTTATACGTTGTACGTTATACGTTATACGTTATACGTTATACATTATACGTTATACGTTATACGTTGTACGTTATACGTTATACGTTATACGTTATACATTATACGTTGTACGTTATACGTAGTACGTTATACGTTGTACGTTATACGTTGTACGTTATACGTTATACGTTATACGTTATACGTTGTACGTTATACGTTATACGTTATACGTTATACATTATACGTTATACGTTATACGTTATACGTTATATGTTATACGTGATACGTTATACGTTACACGTTATGCGTTATACGTTTTACGTTATTCGTTGTACGTTCTTCATTACACGTTATGCGTTATAAGTTTTACGTTATTCGTTATACGTTATTCGTTATACGTCATACGTTATGCGTTATACGTTTTACGTTATTCGTGATACGTTATACGTTATACGTTATACGTTATACGTTATACGTTATACGGTATACGTTATACGTTATGCGTTATACGTTATACGTTATACGTTATACGTTATACGTGATACGTTATACGTTATACGTTATACGTTATACGTTATACGTTATACGTTATGCGTTATACGTTTTACGTTATTCGTTATACGTTATACGTTATACGTTATACGTTATACGTTATACGTTATACGGTATACGTTATACGTTATACGTTTTACGTTATTCGTGATACGTTATACGTTATACGTTAAACGTTATACGTTATACGTTATACGTTATACGTTATACGTTATACGTTATACGTTCTGCGTTATACGTTATACGTTATACGTTATACGTTATACGTTATACGTTATACGTTATACGTTATACGTTATACGTTATACGTTATACGTTATACGGTATACGATATACGTTATGCGTTATAAGTTTTACGTTATTCGTTATACGTTATACGTTATACGTTATACGTTATACGTTATACGTTATACGTTATACGTTATACGTTATACGTTTTACGTTATACGTTTTACGATATACGTTATACGTTATACGTTCTACGTTCTTCGTTATACGTTATACGTTATACGTTATACGTTATAAGTTATACGTTAGACGTTATACGTTATACGTTATACGTTATACGATATACGTTATACGTTATTCGTTATACGTTCTTCGTTACACGTTATACGTTATACGTTATGCGTTATACGTTTTACGTTATTCGGTATACGTTATACGTTATACGTTATACGTTATACGGTATACGTTATACGTTATACGTTATACGTTATACGTTATACGTTATACGTTATACGTTATACGTTATACGTTATACGTTATACGTTATACGTTTTACGTTATACGTTTTACGATATACGTTATACGTTATACGTTCTACGTTCTTCGTTATACGTTATACGTTATACGTTATACGTTATAAGTTATACGTTAGACGTTATACGTTATACGTTATACGTTATACGATATACGTTATACGTTATTCGTTATACGTTCTTCGTTACACGTTATACGTTATACGTTATGCGTTATACGTTTTACGTTATTCGTAATACGTTATACGTTATACGTTATACGTTATACGTTATACGTTATACGTTATACGTTATACGGTATACGTTATACGTTATACGTTACACGTTATGCGTTATACGTTATACGTTATACGTTATACGTTATACGTTATACGTTATACGTTATACGTTATACGTTATACGTTATACGTTATGCGTTATACGTTTTACGTAATTCGTTATACGTTATACGTTATACGTTATACGTTATACGTTATACGTTATACGTTATACGTTATACGTTATACGTTATACGGTATACGATATACGTTATGCGTTATAAGTTTTACGTTATTCGTTATACGTTATACGTTATACGTTATACGTTATACGTTATACGTTATACGTTATACGTTATACGTTATACGTTATACGTTATACGTTATACGTTATACGTTATACGTTATACGTTATACGTTATACGTTATACGTTCTGCGTTATATGTTATACGTTATACGTTATACGTTATACGTTATACGTTATACGTTATACGTTATACGTTATACGTTATACGTTATACGTTATACGTTATACGTTATACGTTATACGTTTTACGTTATTCGTGATACGTTATACGTTATACGTTATACGTTATACGTTATACGTTATACGTTATACGTTATACGTTATACGTTATACGTTATACGTTATACGTTATACGTTATACGTTATACGTTATACGTTATGCGGTATACGTTATACGTTATACGTTATACGTTATACGTTATACGTTTTACGTTATACGTTATACGTTATACGTCATAGGTTATACGTTATACGTTATACGTTATACGTTTTACGTTATACGTTATTCGTTATACGTTATACGTTATACGTTATACGTTATACGTAATACGTTATACGTTATACGTTATACGTTATACGTTATACGTTATACGTTATACGTTATACGTTATACGTTATACGTTATACGTTATACGTTATACGTTATACGGTATACGTTATACGTTATACGTTATACCTTATACGTTATACGGTATACGTTATACGTTATACGTTATACGTTATACGTTATACGTTATACGTTATACGTTATACGTTTTACGATATACGTTATACGTTATACGTTCTACGTTATACGATATACGTTATACGTTATTCGTTATACGTACTTCGTTACACCTTATACGTTATACGTTATGCGTTATACGTTTTACGTTATTCGTTATACGTTATACGTTATACGTTATTCTTTATACGTTATACGTTATACGTTATTCTTTATACGTCATACGTTATACGTTTTACGATATACGTTATACGTTATACGTTATACGTTATACGTTATAAGGTATACGTTATACGTTATACGTTATACGTTATACGTTATACGTTATACGTTATTCGTTATACGTTATACGTTATACGTTATGCGTTATACGTTTTACGTAATTCGTTATACGTTATACGTTATACGTCATACGTTATACGTTATACGTTATACGTTATACGTCATAGGTTATACGTTATACGTTATTCGTTATGCGTTATACGTTATACGTTATACGTTATACGTTATACGTTATACGTTATACGTTATACGTTATACGTTATACGTTATACGTTATACGTTATACGTTATACGTTATACGTTATACGTTATACGTTATACGTTTTACGTTATTCGTGATACGTTATACGTTATACGTTAAACGTTATACGTTATACGTTATACGTTATACGTTATACGTTATACGTTATACGTTATACGTTCTGCGTTATACGTTATACGTTATACGTTATACGTTATACGTTATACGTTATACGTTATACGTTATACGTTATACGTTATACGTTATACGTTATACGTTATACGTTATACGTTATACGTTATACGTTATACGTTATACGTTATACGTTATACGTTATACGTTATACGTTATACGTTATACGTTATACGTTATACGTTTTACGTTATTCGTGATACGTTATACGTTATACGTTAAACGTTATACGTTATACGTTATACGTTATACGTTATACGTTATACGTTATACGTTCTGCGTTATACGTTATACGTTATACGTTATACGTTATACGTTATACGTTATACGTTATACGTTATACGTTATACGTTATACGTTATACGTTATACGGTATACGATATACGTTATGCGTTATAAGTTTTACGTTATTCGTTATACGTTATACGTTATACGTTATACGTTATACGTTATACGTTATACGTTATACGTTATACGTTATACGTTATACGTTATACGTTATACGTTATACGTTATACGTTATACGTTATACGTTATACGTTATACGTTATACGTTATACGTTATACGTTATACGTTATACGGTATACGTTATACGTTATACGTTATACGTTATACGTTATACGTTATACGTTATACGTTATACGTTATACGTTATACGTTATACGTTATACGTTATACGTTATACGTTATACGTTATACGTTATACGTTATACGTTATACGTTTTACGTTATTCGTGATACGTTATACGTTATACGTTATACGTTATACGTTATACGTTATACGTTATACGTTATACGTTATACGTTATACGTTATACGTTATACGTTATACGTTATACGTTATACGTTATACGTTATACGTTATACGTTATACGTTATACGTTATACGTTATACGTTATACGTTATACGTTATACGTTATACGTTATACGTTTTACGTTATTCGTGATACGTTATACGTTATACGTTAAACGTTATACGTTATACGTTATACGTTATACGTTATACGTTATACGTTATACGTTCTGCGTTATACGTTATACGTTATACGTTATACGTTATACGTTATACGTTATACGTTATACGTTATACGTTATACGTTATACGTTATACGTTTTACGTTATTCGTGATACGTTATACGTTATACGTTATACGTTATACGTTATACGTTATACGTTATACGTTATACGTTATACGTTATACGTTGTACGTTATACGTTATACGTTATACGTTATACGTTATACGTTATACGTTATACGTTATACGTTATACGTTATACGTTATACGTTCTGCGTTATACGTTATACGTTATACGTTATACGTTATACGTTATACGTTATACGTTATACGTTATACGTTATACGTTATACGTTATGCGTTATACGTTATACGTTATACGTTATACGTTATACGTTTTACGTTATTCGTGATACGTTATACGTTATACGTTATACGTTATACGTTATACGTTATACGTTATACGTTATACGTTATACGTTATACGTTATACGTTATACGTTATACGTTATACGTTATACGTTATACGTTTTACGTTATTCGTGATACGTTGTACGTTATACGTTATACGTTATACGTTATACGTTATACGTTATACGTTATACGTTGTACGTTATACGTTATACGTTATACGTTATACGTTATACGTCATAGGTTATACGTTATACGTTATTCTTTATGCGTTATACGTTATACGACATACGTTATACGTTATACGGTATACGATATACGTTATGCGTTATACGTTTTACGTTATTCGTTATACGGTATACGTTATACGTTATACGTTATACGTTATACGTTATACGTTATACGTTATACGTTATACGTTATACGTTATACGTTATACGTTATACGTTATACGTTATACGTTATACGTTATACGTTATACGTTATTCGTTATACGTTATACGTTATACGTTTTACGTTATGCGTTATACGTTATACGTTATACGTTATACGGTATACGTTATACGTTATACGTTATACGTTATACGTTATACGTTATACGTTATACGTTATACGGTATACGTTATACGTTATACGTTATACGTTATACGTTATACGGTATACGATATACGTTATGCGTTATAAGTTTTACGTTATTCGTTATACGTTATACGTTATACGTTATACGTTATACGTTATACGTTATACGTTATACGTTATACGTTATACGTTATACGTTATACGTTATACGTTATACGGTATACGTTATACGTTATGCGTTATACGTTATACGTTATACGTTATACGTTATACGTGATACGTTATACGTTATACGTTATACGTTATACGTTATACGTTATACGTTATGCGTTATACGTTTTACGTTATTCGTTATACGTTATACGTTATACGTTATACGTTATACGTTATACGTCATAGGTTATACGTTATACGTTATTCGTTATGCGTTATACGTTATACGTTATACGTTATACGTTATACGTTATACGTTATACGTTATACGTTATACGTTATACGTTTTACGTTATTCGTGATACGTTATACATTATACGTTATACGTTATACGTTATACGGTATACGTTATACGTTATACGTTATACGTTATACGTTATACGTTATACGATATACGTTATACGTTATACGTTATACGTTATACGTTATACGTTATACGTTATACGTTATACGTTATACGTTATACATTATACGTTATACGTTATACGGTATACGATATACGTTATGCGTTATAAGTTTTACGTTATTCGTTATACGTTATACGTTATACGTTATACGTTATACGTTATACGTTATACGTTATACGTTATACGTTATACGTTATACGTTTTACGTTATTCGTGATACGTTGTACGTTATACGTTATACGTTATACGTTATACGTTATACGTTATACGTTATACGTTGTACGTTATACGTTATACGTTATACGTTATACGTTATACGTAATAGGTTATACGTTATACGTTATTCTTTATGCGTTATACGTTATTCTTTATGCGTTATACGTTATACGACATACGTTATACGTTATACGGTATACGATATACGTTATGCGTTATACGTTTTATGTTATTCGTTATACGGTATACGTTATACGTTATACGTTATACGTTATACGTTATACGTTATACGTTATACGTTATACGTTATACGTTATACGTTATACGTTATACGTTATACGTTATACGTTATACGTTATACGTTATTCGTTATACGTTATACGTTATACGTTATACGTTATACGTTTTACGTTATTCGTGATACGTTATTCGTTATACGTTACACGTTATACGTTATACGTTATACGTTTTACGTTATTCGTGATACGTTATACGTTATACGTTATACGTTATACGTTATACGTTATACGTTATACGTTATACGTTATACGTTATACGTTATACGTTATACGTTATACGTTATACGTTATACGTTATACGTCATAGGTTATACGTTATACGTTATACGTTATACGTTTTACGTTATACGTTATACGTTATACGTTATACGTTATACGGTATACGTTATACGTTATACGTTATACGTTATACGTTATACGTTATACGTTATACGTTATACGTCATAGGTTATACGTTATACGTTATACGTTATACGTTTTACGTTATACGTTATACGTTATACGTTATACGTTATACGGTATACGTTATACGTTATACGTTATACGTTATACGTTATTCGTTATACGTTATACGTTATACGTTATACGTTATACGTTATACGTTATACGCTATACGTTATACGTTATACGTTATTCGTTATGCGTTATACGTTATACGTTATACGTTATACGTTATACGTTATACGGTATACGTTATACGTTATACGTTATACGTTATACGTTATACGTTATACGTTATACGTTATACGTTATACGTTATACGTTATACGTTATACGTTATACGTTATACGTTATACGTTATACGTTATACGTTATACGTTATACGTTATACGTTATACGTTATACGTTATACGTCATAGGTTATACGTTATACGTTATACGTTATACGTTTTACGTTATACGTTATACGTTATACGTTATACGTTATACGGTATACGTTATACGTTATACGTTATACGTTATACGTTATACGTTATACGTTATACGTTATACGTTATACGTTATACGGTATACGATATACGTTATACGTTATAAGTTTTACGTTATTCGTTATACGTTATACGTTATACGTTATACGTTATACGTTATACGTTATACGTTATACGTTATACGTTATACGTTATACGTTATACGTTATACGTTATACGTTATACGTTATACGTTATACGGTATACGTTATACGTTATACGTTATACGTTATACGTTATACGTTATACGTTATACGTTATACGTTATACGTTATACGTTATACGTTATACGGTATACGATATACGTTATGCGTTATAAGTTTTACGTTATTCGTTATACGTTATACGTTATACGTTATACGTTATACGTTATACGTTATACGTTATACGTTATACGTTATACGTTATACGTTATACGTTGTACGTTATACGTTATACGTTATACGTTATACGTTATACGTCATAGGTTATACGTTATACGTTATTCTTTATGCGTTATACGTTATACGATATACGTTATACGTTATACGGTATACGATATACGTTATGCGTTATACGTTTTACGTTATTCGTTATACGTTATACGTTATACGTTATTCGTTATGCGTTATACGTTATACGTTATACGTTATACGTTATACGTTATACGTTATACGTTATACGTTATACGTTATACGTTATACGTTATACGTTATACGTCATAGGTTATACGTTATACGTTATACGTTATACGTTTTACGTTATGCGTTATACGTTATACGTTATACGTTATACGGTATACGTTATACGTTATACGTTATACGTTATACGTTATACGTTATACGTTATACGTTATACGGTATACGTTATACGTTATACGTTATACGTTATACGTTATACGGTATACGATATACGTTATGCGTTATAAGTTTTACGTTATTCGTTATACGTTATACGTTATACGTTATACGTTATACGTTATACGTTATACGTTATACGTTATACGTTATACGTTATACGTTATACGTTATACGTTATACGTTATACGGTATACGTTATACGTTATACGTTATACGTTATACGTTATACGGTATACGATATACGTTATGCGTTATAAGTTTTACGTTATTCGTTATACGTTATACGTTATACGTTATACGTTATACGTTATACGTTATACGTTATACGTTATACGTTATACGTTATACGTTATACGTTATACGGTATACGTTATACGTTATACGTTATACGTTATACGTTATACGGTATACGATATACGTTATGCGTTATAAGTTTTACGTTATTCGTTATACGTTATACGTTATACGTTATACGTTATACGTTATACGTTATACGTTATACGTTATACGTTATACGTTATACGTTATACGTTATACGTTATACGTTATACGTCATAGGTTATACGTTATACGTTATACGTTATACGTTATACGTTATACGTTATACGTTATACGGTATACGATATACGTTATGCGTTATAAGTTTTACGTTATTCGTTATACGTTATACGTTATACGTTATACGTTATACGTTATACGTTATACGTTATACGTTATACGTTATACGTTATACGTTATACGTTATACGTTATACGTTATACGGTATACGTTATACGTTATACGTTATACGTTATACGTTATACGTTATACGTTATACGTTATACGTTATACGTTATACGTTATACGTTATACGTTATACGGTATACGATATACGTTATGCGTTATAAGTTTTACGTTATTCGTTATACGTTATACGTTATACGTTATACGTTATACGTTATACGTTATACGTTATACGTTATACGTTATACGTTATACGTTATACGTTATACGTTGTACGTTATACGTTATACGTTATACGTTATACGTTATACGTCATAGGTTATACGTTATACGTTATTCTTTATGCGTTATACGTTATACGATATACGTTATACGTTATACGGTATACGATATACGTTATGCGTTATACGTTTTACGTTATTCGTTATACGTTATACGTTATACGTTATACGTTATACGTTTTACGTTATACGTTATACGTTATACGTTATACGTTATACGGTATACGTTATACGTTATACGTTATACGTTATACGTTATTCGTTATACGTTATACGTTATACGTTATACGTTATACGTTATACGTTATACGTTATAGGTTATACGTTATACGTTATACGTTATTCGTTATGCGTTATACGTTATACGTTATACGTTATACGTTATACGTTATACGTTATACGTTATACGTTATACGTTATACGTTATACGTTATACGTTATACGTCATAGGTTATACGTTATACGTTATACGTTATACGTTTTACGTTATGCGTTATACGTTATACGTTACACGTTATACGGTATACGTTATACGTTATACGTTATACGTTATACGTTATACGTTATACGTTATACGTTATACGGTATACGTTATACGTTATACGTTATACGTTATACGTTATACGGTATACGATATACGTTATGCGTTATAAGTTTTACGTTATTCGTTATACGTTATACGTTATACGTTATACGTTATACGTTATACGTTATACGTTATACGTTATACGTTATACGTTATACGTTATACGTTATACGGTATACGTTATACGTTATACGTTATACGTTATACGTTATACGGTATACGATATACGTTATGCGTTATAAGTTTTACGTTATTCGTTATACGTTATACGTTATACGTTATACGTTATACGTTATACGTTATACGTTATACGTTATACGTTATACGTTATACGTTATACGCTATACGTTATACGTTATACGTTATGCGTTATACGTTATGCGTTATACGTTATGCGTTATACGTTATACGTTATACGTTATACGTTATACGTTATACGTTATACGTTATACGTTATACGTTATACGTTATACGTTATACGTTATACGTTATACGTTATACGTTATACGTTATACGTTATACGTTATACGTTATACGTTATACGTCATAGGTTATGCGTTATACGTTATACGTTATACGTTATACGTTATACGTTATACGTTATACGTTATACGTTATACGTTATACGTTATACGTTATACGTTATACGTTATACGTTATACGTTATACGGTATACGTTATACGTTATACGTTATACGTTATACGTTATACGGTATACGTTATACGTTATACGTTATACGTTATACGTTATACGTTATACGTTATACGTTATACGGTATACGTTATACGTTATACGTTATACGTTACACGTTATACGTTATACGTTATACGTTATACGTTATACGTTACATGTTATGCGTTATACGTTTTACGTTATTCGTTGTACGTTCTTCGTTACACGTTATACGTTATAGGTTATACGTTATACGTTATACGTTATACGTTATACGTTATACGTTATTCGTTATACGTTATACGTTATACGTTATTCGTTTTACGTTATTCGTGATGCGTTATACGTTATACGTTATACGTTATACGTTATACGTTATACGGTATACGTTATACGTTATACGTTATACGTTACACGTTATACGTTATACGTTATACGTTATACGTTATACGTTACATGTTATGCGTTATACGTTTTACGTTATTCGTTGTACGTTCTTCGTTACACGTTATACGTTATAGGTTATACGTTATACGTTATACGTTATACGTTATACGTTATACGTTATTCGTTATACGTTATACGTTATACGTTATTCGTTTTACGTTATTCGTGATACGTTATACGTTATACGTTATACGTTATACGTTATACGTTATACGTTATACGTTATACGTCATAGGTTATACGTTATACGTTATACGTTATACGTTATACGTTTTACGTTATACGTTATTCGTTATACGTCATAGGTTATACGTTATACGTTATACGTTATACGTTATACGTTATACGTTATACGTTATACGTTATACGTTATACGTTATACGTTATACGTTATACGTTATACGTTATACGTTATACGTTATACGTTATACGTTATACGTTATACGTCATAGGTTATACGTTATACGTTATACGTTATACGTTATACGTTTTACGTTATACGTTATACGTTATACGTTATACGTTTTACGTTATTCGTGATACGTTATACGTTATACGTTATTCGTTATACGTTATACGTTATACGTTATTCGTTTTACGTTATTCGTGATACGTTATACGTTATACGTTATACGTTATACGTTATACGTTATACATTATACGTTATACGTTATACGTTATACGTTATACGTTACATGTTATGCGTTATACGTTTTACGTTATTCGTTGTACGTTCTTCGTTACACGTTATACGTTATAGGTTATACGTTATACGTTATACGTTATACGTTATACGTTATACGTTATTCGTTATACGTTATACGTTATACGTTATTCGTTTTACGTTATTCGTGATACGTTATACGTTATACGTTATACGTTATACGTTATACGTTATACGGTATACGTTATACGTTATACGTTATACGTTACACGTTATACGTTATACGTTATACGTTATACGTTATACGTTACATGTTATGCGTTATACGTTTTACGTTATTCGTTGTACGTTCTTCGTTACACGTTATACGTTATAGGTTATACGTTATACGTTATACGTTATACGTTATACGTTATACGTAATTCGTTATACGTTATACGTTATACGTTATTCGTTTTACGTTATTCGTGATACGTTATACGTTATACGTTATACGTTATACGTTATACGTTATACGTTATACGTTATACGTTATACGTCATAGGTTATACGTTATACGTTATACGTTATACGTTATACGTTTTACGTTATACGTTATTCGTTATACGTCATAGGTTATACGTTATACGTTATACGTTATACGTTATACGTTATACGTTATACGTTATACGTTATACGTTATACGTTATACGTTATACGTTATACGTTATACGTTATACGTTATACGTTATACGTTATACGTTATACGTTATACGTCATAGGTTATACGTTATACGTTATACGTTATACGTTATACGTTTTACGTTATACGTTATACGTTATACGTTATACGTTTTACGTTATTCGTGATACGTTATACGTTATACGTTATACGTTATACGTTATACGTTATACGTTATACGTTATACGTTATACGTTGTACGTTATACGTTATACGTTATACGTTATACGTTATACGTCATAGGTTATACGTTATACGTTATTCTTTATGCGTTATACGTTATACGATATACGTTATACGTTATACGGTATACGATATACGTTATGCGTTATACGTTTTACGTTATACGTTATACGTTATTCGTTATGCGTTATACGTTATACGTTATACGTTATACGTTATACGTTATACGTTATACGTTATACGTTATACGGTATACGATATACGTTATGCGTTATAAGTTTTACGTTATTCGTTATACGTTATACGTTATACGTTATACGTTATACGTTATACGTTATACGTTATACGTTATACGTTATACGTTATACGTTATACGTTATACGTTGTACGTTATACGTTATACGTTATACGTTATACGTTATACGTCATAGGTTATACGTTATACGTTATTCTTTATGCGTTATACGTTATACGATATACGTTATACGTTATACGGTATACGATATACGTTATGCGTTATACGTTTTACGTTATTCGTTATACGTTATACGTTATACGTTATACGTTATACGTTATACGTTATACGTTATACGTTATTCGTTATGCGTTATACGTTATACGTTATACGTTATACGTTATACGTTATACGTTATACGTTATACGTTATACGGTATACGATATACGTTATGCGTTATAAGTTTTACGTTATTCGTTATACGTTATACGTTATACGTTATACGTTATACGTTATACGTTATACGTTATACGTTATACGTTATACGTTATACGTTATACGTTGTACGTTATACGTTATACGTTATACGTTATACGTTATACGTCATAGGTTATACGTTATACGTTATTCTTTATGCGTTATACGTTATACGATATACGTTATACGTTATACGGTATACGATATACGTTATGCGTTATACGTTTTACGTTATTCGTTATACGTTATACGTTATACGTTATACGTTATACGTTTTACGTTATACGTTATACGTTATACGTTATACGTTATACGGTATACGTTATACGTTATACGTTATACGTTATACGTTATTCGTTATACGTTATACGTTATACGTTATACGTTATACGTTATACGTTATACGTTATACGTTATACGTTATACGTTATACGTTATACGTTATTCGTTATGCGTTATACGTTATACGTTATACGTTATACGTTATACGTTATACGTTATACGTTATACGTTATACGTTATACGTTATACGTTATACGTTATACGTCATAGGTTATACGTTATACGTTATACGTTATACGTTTTACGTTATGCGTTATACGTTATACGTTATACGTTATACGGTATACGTTATACGTTATACGTTATACGTTATACGTTATACGTTATACGTTATACGTTATACGGTATACGTTATACGTTATACGTTATACGTTATACGTTATACGGTATACGATATACGTTATGCGTTATAAGTTTTACGTTATTCGTTATACGTTATACGTTATACGTTATACGTTATACGTTATACGTTATACGTTATACGTTATACGTTATACGTTATACGTTATACGTTATACGTTATACGGTATACGTTATACGTTATACGTTATACGTTATACGTTATACGGTATACGATATACGTTATGCGTTATAAGTTTTACGTTATTCGTTATACGTTATACGTTATGCGTTATACGTTATGCGTTATACGTTATGCGTTATACGTTATACGTTATACGTTATACGTTATACGTTATACGTTATACGTTATACGTTATACGTTATACGTTATACGTTATACGCTATACGTTATACGTTATACGTTATACGTTATACGTTATACGTTATACGTTATACGTTATACGTTATACGTCATAGGTTATGCGTTATACGTTATACGTCATAGGTTATACGTTATACGTTATTCTTTATGCGTTATACGTTATACGACATACGTTATACGTTATACGGTATACGATATACGTTATGCGTTATACGTTTTACGTTATTCGTTATACGGTATACGTTATACGTTATACGTTATACGTTATACGTTATACGTTATACGTTATACGTTATACGTTATACGTTATACGTTATACGTTATACGTTATACGTTATACGTTATACGTTATACGTTATACGTTATTCGTTATACGTTATACGTTATACGTTTTACGTTATGCGTTATACGTTATACGTTATACGTTATACGGTATACGTTATACGTTATACGTTATACGTTATACGTTATACGTTATACGTTATACGTTATACGGTATACGTTATACGTTATACGTTATACGTTATACGTTATACGGTATACGATATACGTTATGCGTTATAAGTTTTACGTTATTCGTTATACGTTATACGTTATACGTTATACGTTATACGTTATACGTTATACGTTATACGTTATACGTTATACGTTATACGTTATACGTTATACGTTATACGGTATACGTTATACGTTATGCGTTATACGTTATACGTTATACGTTATACGTTATACGTGATACGTTATACGTTATACGTTATACGTTATACGTTATACGTTATACGTTATGCGTTATACGTTTTACGTTATTCGTTATACGTTATACGTTATACGTTATACGTTATACGTTATACGTCATAGGTTATACGTTATACGTTATTCGTTATGCGTTATACGTTATACGTTATACGTTATACGTTATACGTTATACGTTATACGTTATACGTTATACGTTATACGTTTTACGTTATTCGTGATACGTTATACATTATACGTTATACGTTATACGTTATACGGTATACGTTATACGTTATACGTTATACGTTATACGTTATACGTTATACGTTATACGTTATACGTTATACGTTATACGTTATACGTTATACGTTATACGTTATACGTTATACGTTATACGTTATACATTATACGTTATACGTTATACGGTATACGATATACGTTATGCGTTATAAGTTTTACGTTATTCGTTATACGTTATACGTTATACGTTATACGTTATACGTTATACGTTATACGTTATACGTTATACGTTATACGTTATACGTTATACGTTTTACGTTATTCGTGATACGTTGTACGTTATACGTTATACGTTATACGTTATACGTTATACGTTATACGTTATACGTTGTACGTTATACGTTATACGTTATACGTTATACGTTATACGTAATAGGTTATACGTTATACGTTATTCTTTATGCGTTATACGTTATTCTTTATGCGTTATACGTTATACGACATACGTTATACGTTATACGGTATACGATATACGTTATGCGTTATACGTTTTATGTTATTCGTTATACGGTATACGTTATACGTTATACGTTATACGTTATACGTTATACGTTATACGTTATACGTTATACGTTATACGTTATACGTTATACGTTATACGTTATACGTTATACGTTATACGTTATACGTTATTCGTTATACGTTATACGTTATACGTTATACGTTATACGTTTTACGTTATTCGTGATACGTTATTCGTTATACGTTACACGTTATACGTTATACGTTATACGTTTTACGTTATTCGTGATACGTTATACGTTATACGTTATACGTTATACGTTATACGTTATACGTTATACGTTATACGTTATACGTTATACGTTATACGTTATACGTTATACGTTATACGTTATACGTTATACGTCATAGGTTATACGTTATACGTTATACGTTATACGTTTTACGTTATACGTTATACGTTATACGTTATACGTTATACGGTATACGTTATACGTTATACGTTATACGTTATACGTTATACGTTATACGTTATACGTTATACGTCATAGGTTATACGTTATACGTTATACGTTATACGTTTTACGTTATACGTTATACGTTATACGTTATACGTTATACGGTATACGTTATACGTTATACGTTATACGTTATACGTTATTCGTTATACGTTATACGTTATACGTTATACGTTATACGTTATACGTTATACGCTATACGTTATACGTTATACGTTATTCGTTATGCGTTATACGTTATACGTTATACGTTATACGTTATACGTTATACGGTATACGTTATACGTTATACGTTATACGTTATACGTTATACGTTATACGTTATACGTTATACGTTATACGTTATACGTTATACGTTATACGTTATACGTTATACGTTATACGTTATACGTTATACGTTATACGTTATACGTTATACGTTATACGTTATACGTTATACGTCATAGGTTATACGTTATACGTTATACGTTATACGTTTTACGTTATACGTTATACGTTATACGTTATACGTTATACGGTATACGTTATACGTTATACGTTATACGTTATACGTTATACGTTATACGTTATACGTTATACGTTATACGTTATACGGTATACGATATACGTTATACGTTATAAGTTTTACGTTATTCGTTATACGTTATACGTTATACGTTATACGTTATACGTTATACGTTATACGTTATACGTTATACGTTATACGTTATACGTTATACGTTATACGTTATACGTTATACGTTATACGTTATACGGTATACGTTATACGTTATACGTTATACGTTATACGTTATACGTTATACGTTATACGTTATACGTTATACGTTATACGTTATACGTTATACGGTATACGATATACGTTATGCGTTATAAGTTTTACGTTATTCGTTATACGTTATACGTTATACGTTATACGTTATACGTTATACGTTATACGTTATACGTTATACGTTATACGTTATACGTTATACGTTGTACGTTATACGTTATACGTTATACGTTATACGTTATACGTCATAGGTTATACGTTATACGTTATTCTTTATGCGTTATACGTTATACGATATACGTTATACGTTATACGGTATACGATATACGTTATGCGTTATACGTTTTACGTTATTCGTTATACGTTATACGTTATACGTTATACGTTATACGTTTTACGTTATACGTTATACGTTATACGTTATACGTTATACGGTATACGTTATACGTTATACGTTATACGTTATACGTTATTCGTTATACGTTATACGTTATACGTTATACGTTATACGTTATACGTTATACGTTATACGTTATACGTTATACGTTATACGTTATACGTTATTCGTTATGCGTTATACGTTATACGTTATACGTTATACGTTATACGTTATACGTTATACGTTATACGTTATACGTTATACGTTATACGTTATACGTTATACGTCATAGGTTATACGTTATACGTTATACGTTATACGTTTTACGTTATGCGTTATACGTTATACGTTATACGTTATACGGTATACGTTATACGTTATACGTTATACGTTATACGTTATACGTTATACGTTATACGTTATACGGTATACGTTATACGTTATACGTTATACGTTATACGTTATACGGTATACGATATACGTTATGCGTTATAAGTTTTACGTTATTCGTTATACGTTATACGTTATACGTTATACGTTATACGTTATACGTTATACGTTATACGTTATACGTTATACGTTATACGTTATACGTTATACGGTATACGTTATACGTTATACGTTATACGTTATACGTTATACGGTATACGATATACGTTATGCGTTATAAGTTTTACGTTATTCGTTATACGTTATACGTTATACGTTATACGTTATACGTTATACGTTATACGTTATACGTTATACGTTATACGTTATACGTTATACGTTATACGTTATACGTTATACGTCATAGGTTATACGTTATACGTTATACGTTATACGTTATACGTTATACGTTATACGTTATACGGTATACGATATACGTTATGCGTTATAAGTTTTACGTTATTCGTTATACGTTATACGTTATACGTTATACGTTATACGTTATACGTTATACGTTATACGTTATACGTTATACGTTATACGTTATACGTTATACGTTATACGTTATACGGTATACGTTATACGTTATACGTTATACGTTATACGTTATACGTTATACGTTATACGTTATACGTTATACGTTATACGTTATACGTTATACGTTATACGGTATACGATATACGTTATGCGTTATAAGTTTTACGTTATTCGTTATACGTTATACGTTATACGTTATACGTTATACGTTATACGTTATACGTTATACGTTATACGTTATACGTTATACGTTATACGTTATACGTTGTACGTTATACGTTATACGTTATACGTTATACGTTATACGTCATAGGTTATACGTTATACGTTATTCTTTATGCGTTATACGTTATACGATATACGTTATACGTTATACGGTATACGATATACGTTATGCGTTATACGTTTTACGTTATTCGTTATACGTTATACGTTATACGTTATACGTTATACGTTTTACGTTATACGTTATACGTTATACGTTATACGTTATACGGTATACGTTATACGTTATACGTTATACGTTATACGTTATTCGTTATACGTTATACGTTATACGTTATACGTTATACGTTATACGTTATACGTTATAGGTTATACGTTATACGTTATGCGTTATTCGTTATGCGTTATACGTTATACGTTATACGTTATACGTTATACGTTATACGTTATACGTTATACGTTATACGTTATACGTTATACGTTATACGTTATACGTCATAGGTTATACGTTATACGTTATACGTTATACGTTTTACGTTATGCGTTATACGTTATACGTTACACGTTATACGGTATACGTTATACGTTATACGTTATACGTTATACGTTATACGTTATACGTTATACGTTATACGGTATACGTTATACGTTATACGTTATACGTTATACGTTATACGGTATACGATATACGTTATGCGTTATAAGTTTTACGTTATTCGTTATACGTTATACGTTATACGTTATACGTTATACGTTATACGTTATACGTTATACGTTATACGTTATACGTTATACGTTATACGTTATACGTTATACGTTATACGTTATACGTTATACGTTATACGTTATACGGTATACGTTATACGTTATACGTTATACGTTATACGTTATACGGTATACGATATACGTTATGCGTTATAAGTTTTACGTTATTCGTTATACGTTATACGTTATACGTTATACGTTATACGTTATACGTTATACGTTATACGTTATACGTTATACGTTATACGTTATACGCTATACGTTATACGTTATACGTTATGCGTTATACGTTATGCGTTATACGTTATGCGTTATACGTTATACGTTATACGTTATACGTTATACGTTATACGTTATACGTTATACGTTATACGTTATACGTTATACGTTATACGTTATACGTTATACGTTATACGTTATACGTTATACGTTATACGTTATACGTTATACGTCATAGGTTATACGTTATACGTTATTCTTTATGCGTTATACGTTATACGATATACGTTATACGTTATACGGTATACGATATACGTTATGCGTTATACGTTTTACGTTATTCGTTATACGTTATACGTTATACGTTATACGTTATACGTTTTACGTTATACGTTATACGTTATACGTTATACGTTATACGGTATACGTTATACGTTATACGTTATACGTTATACGTTATTCGTTATACGTTATACGTTATACGTTATACGTTATACGTTATACGTTATACGTTATAGGTTATACGTTATACGTTATGCGTTATTCGTTATGCGTTATACGTTATACGTTATACGTTATACGTTATACGTTATACGTTATACGTTATACGTTATACGTTATACGTTATACGTTATACGTTATACGTCATAGGTTATACGTTATACGTTATACGTTATACGTTTTACGTTATGCGTTATACGTTATACGTTACACGTTATACGGTATACGTTATACGTTATACGTTATACGTTATACGTTATACGTTATACGTTATACGTTATACGGTATACGTTATACGTTATACGTTATACGTTATACGTTATACGGTATACGATATACGTTATGCGTTATAAGTTTTACGTTATTCGTTATACGTTATACGTTATACGTTATACGTTATACGTTATACGTTATACGTTATACGTTATACGTTATACGTTATACGTTATACGTTATACGGTATACGTTATACGTTATACGTTATACGTTATACGTTATACGGTATACGATATACGTTATGCGTTATAAGTTTTACGTTATTCGTTATACGTTATACGTTATACGTTATACGTTATACGTTATACGTTATACGTTATACGTTATACGTTATACGTTATACGTTATACGCTATACGTTATACGTTATACGTTATGCGTTATACGTTATGCGTTATACGTTATGCGTTATACGTTATACGTTATACGTTATACGTTATACGTTATACGTTATACGTTATACGTTATACGTTATACGTTATACGTTATACGTTATACGTTATACGTTATACGTTATACGTTATACGTTATACGTTATACGTTATACGTTATACGTCATAGGTTATGCGTTATACGTTATACGTTATACGTTATACGTTATACGTTATACGTTATACGTTATACGTTATACGTTATACGTTATACGTTATACGTTATACGTTATACGTTATACGTTATACGGTATACGTTATACGTTATACGTTATACGTTATACGTTATACGGTATACGTTATACGTTATACGTTATACGTTATACGTTATACGTTATACGTTATACGTTATACGGTATACGTTATACGTTATACGTTATACGTTACACGTTATACGTTATACGTTATACGTTATACGTTATACGTTACATGTTATGCGTTATACGTTTTACGTTATTCGTTGTACGTTCTTCGTTACACGTTATACGTTATAGGTTATACGTTATACGTTATACGTTATACGTTATACGTTATACGTTATTCGTTATACGTTATACGTTATACGTTATTCGTTTTACGTTATTCGTGATGCGTTATACGTTATACGTTATACGTTATACGTTATACGTTATACGGTATACGTTATACGTTATACGTTATACGTTACACGTTATACGTTATACGTTATACGTTATACGTTATACGTTACATGTTATGCGTTATACGTTTTACGTTATTCGTTGTACGTTCTTCGTTACACGTTATACGTTATAGGTTATACGTTATACGTTATACGTTATACGTTATACGTTATACGTTATTCGTTATACGTTATACGTTATACGTTATTCGTTTTACGTTATTCGTGATACGTTATACGTTATACGTTATACGTTATACGTTATACGTTATACGTTATACGTTATACGTCATAGGTTATACGTTATACGTTATACGTTATACGTTATGCGTTTTACGTTATACGTTATTCGTTATACGTCATAGGTTATACGTTATACGTTATACGTTATACGTTATACGTTATACGTTATACGTTATACGTTATACGTTATACGTTATACGTTATACGTTATACGTTATACGTTATACGTTATACGTTATACGTTATACGTTATACGTCATAGGTTATACGTTATACGTTATACGTTATACGTTATACGTTTTACGTTATACGTTATACGTTATACGTTATACGTTTTACGTTATTCGTGATACGTTATACGTTATACGTTATTCGTTATACGTTATACGTTATACGTTATTCGTTTTACGTTATTCGTGATACGTTATACGTTATACGTTATACGTTATACGTTATACGTTATACATTATACGTTATACGTTATACGTTATACGTTATACGTTACATGTTATGCGTTATACGTTTTACGTTATTCGTTGTACGTTCTTCGTTACACGTTATACGTTATAGGTTATACGTTATACGTTATACGTTATACGTTATACGTTATACGTTATTCGTTATACGTTATACGTTATACGTTATTCGTTTTACGTTATTCGTGATACGTTATACGTTATACGTTATACGTTATACGTTATACGTTATACGGTATACGTTATACGTTATACGTTATACGTTACACGTTATACGTTATACGTTATACGTTATACGTTATACGTTACATGTTATGCGTTATACGTTTTACGTTATTCGTTGTACGTTCTTCGTTACACGTTATACGTTATAGGTTATACGTTATACGTTATACGTTATACGTTATACGTTATACGTAATTCGTTATACGTTATACGTTATACGTTATTCGTTTTACGTTATTCGTGATACGTTATACGTTATACGTTATACGTTATACGTTATACGTTATACGTTATACGTTATACGTTATACGTCATAGGTTATACGTTATACGTTATACGTTATACGTTATACGTTTTACGTTATACGTTATTCGTTATACGTCATAGGTTATACGTTATACGTTATACGTTATACGTTATACGTTATACGTTATACGTTATACGTTATACGTTATACGTTATACGTTATACGTTATACGTTATACGTTATACGTTATACGTTATACGTTATACGTTATACGTCATAGGTTATACGTTATACGTTATACGTTATACGTTATACGTTTTACGTTATACGTTATACGTTATACGTTATACGTTTTACGTTATTCGTGATACGTTATACGTTATACGTTATACGTTATACGTTATACGTTATACGTTATACGTTATACGTTATACGTTGTACGTTATACGTTATACGTTATACGTTATACGTTATACATCATAGGTTATACGTTATACGTTATTCTTTATGCGTTATACGTTATACGATATACGTTATACGTTATACGGTATACGATATACGTTATGCGTTATACGTTTTACGTTATACGTTATACGTTATTCGTTATGCGTTATACGTTATACGTTATACGTTATACGTTATACGTTATACGTTATACGTTATACGTTATACGGTATACGATATACGTTATGCGTTATAAGTTTTACGTTATTCGTTATACGTTATACGTTATACGTTATACGTTATACGTTATACGTTATACGTTATACGTTATACGTTATACGTTATACGTTATACGTTATACGTTGTACGTTATACGTTATACGTTATACGTTATACGTTATACGTCATAGGTTATACGTTATACGTTATTCTTTATGCGTTATACGTTATACGATATACGTTATACGTTATACGGTATACGATATACGTTATGCGTTATACGTTTTACGTTATTCGTTATACGTTATACGTTATACGTTATACGTTATACGTTATACGTTATACGTTATACGTTATTCGTTATGCGTTATACGTTATACGTTATACGTTATACGTTATACGTTATACGTTATACGTTATACGTTATACGGTATACGATATACGTTATGCGTTATAAGTTTTACGTTATTCGTTATACGTTATACGTTATACGTTATACGTTATACGTTATACGTTATACGTTATACGTTATACGTTATACGTTATACGTTATACGTTGTACGTTATACGTTATACGTTATACGTTATACGTTATACGTCATAGGTTATACGTTATACGTTATTCTTTATGCGTTATACGTTATACGATATACGTTATACGTTATACGGTATACGATATACGTTATGCGTTATACGTTTTACGTTATTCGTTATACGTTATACGTTATACGTTATACGTTATACGTTTTACGTTATACGTTATACGTTATACGTTATACGTTATACGGTATACGTTATACGTTATACGTTATACGTTATACGTTATTCGTTATACGTTATACGTTATACGTTATACGTTATACGTTATACGTTATACGTTATACGTTATACGTTATACGTTATACGTTATACGTTATTCGTTATGCGTTATACGTTATACGTTATACGTTATACGTTATACGTTATACGTTATACGTTATACGTTATACGTTATACGTTATACGTTATACGTTATACGTCATAGGTTATACGTTATACGTTATACGTTATACGTTTTACGTTATGCGTTATACGTTATACGTTATACGTTATACGGTATACGTTATACGTTATACGTTATACGTTATACGTTATACGTTATACGTTATACGTTATACGGTATACGTTATACGTTATACGTTATACGTTATACGTTATACGGTATACGATATACGTTATGCGTTATAAGTTTTACGTTATTCGTTATACGTTATACGTTATACGTTATACGTTATACGTTATACGTTATACGTTATACGTTATACGTTATACGTTATACGTTATACGTTATACGTTATACGGTATACGTTATACGTTATACGTTATACGTTATACGTTATACGGTATACGATATACGTTATGCGTTATAAGTTTTACGTTATTCGTTATACGTTATACGTTATGCGTTATACGTTATGCGTTATACGTTATGCGTTATACGTTATACGTTATACGTTATACGTTATACGTTATACGTTATACGTTATACGTTATACGTTATACGTTATACGTTATACGCTATACGTTATACGTTATACGTTATACGTTATACGTTATACGTTATACGTTATACGTTATACGTCATAGGTTATGCGTTATACGTTATACGTTATACGTTATACGTTATACGTTGTACGTTATACGTTATACGTTATACGTTATACGTTATACGTTATACGTTATACGTTATACGTTATACGTTATACGGTATACGTTATACGTTATACGTTATACGTTATACGTTATACGGTATACGTTATACGTTATACGTTATACGTTATACGTTATACGTTATACGTTATACGTTATACGTTATACGGTATACGTTATACGTTATACGTTATACGTTATACGTTATACGTTACATGTTATGCGTTATACGTTTTACGTTATTCGTTGTACGTTCTTCGTTACACGTTATACGTTATAGGTTATACGTTATACGTTATACGTTATACGTTATACGTTATACGTTATTCGTTATACGTTATACGTTATACGTTATTCGTTTTACGTTATTCGTGATGCGTTATACGTTATACGTTATACGTTATACGTTATACGTTATACGGTATACGTTATACGTTATACGTTATACGTTACACGTTATACGTTATACGTTATACGTTATACGTTATACGTTACATGTTATGCGTTATACGTTTTACGTTATTCGTTGTACGTTCTTCGTTACACGTTATACGTTATAGGTTATACGTTATACGTTATACGTTATACGTTATACGTTATACGTTATTCGTTATACGTTATACGTTATACGTTATTCGTTTTACGTTATTCGTGATACGTTATACGTTATACGTTATACGTTATACGTTATACGTTATACGTTATACGTTATACGTCATAGGTTATACGTTATACGTTATACGTTATACGTTATACGTTTTACGTTATACGTTATTCGTTATACGTCATAGGTTATACGTTATACGTTATACGTTATACGTTATACGTTATACGTTATACGTTATACGTTATACGTTATACGTTATACGTTATACGTTATACGTTATACGTTATACGTTATACGTTATACGTTATACGTTATACGTTATACGTTATACGTCATAGGTTATACGTTATACGTTATACGTTATACGTTATACGTTTTACGTTATACGTTATACGTTATACGTTATACGTTTTACGTTATTCGTGATACGTTATACGTTATACGTTATTCGTTATACGTTATACGTTATACGTTATTCGTTTTACGTTATTCGTGATACGTTATACGTTATACGTTATACGTTATACGTTATACGTTATACGTTATACGTTATACGTTATACGTTATACGTTATACGTTACATGTTATGCGTTATACGTTTTACGTTATTCGTTGTACGTTCTTCGTTACACGTTATACGTTATAGGTTATACGTTATACGTTATACGTTATACGTTATACGTTATACGTTATTCGTTATACGTTATACGTTATACGTTATTCGTTTTACGTTATTCGTGATACGTTATACGTTATACGTTATACGTTATACGTTATACGTTATACGGTATACGTTATACGTTATACGTTATACGTTACACGTTATACGTTATACGTTATACGTTATACGTTATACGTTACATGTTATGCGTTATACGTTTTACGTTATTCGTTGTACGTTCTTCGTTACACGTTATACGTTATAGGTTATACGTTATACGTTATACGTTATACGTTATACGTTATACGTAATTCGTTATACGTTATACGTTATACGTTATTCGTTTTACGTTATTCGTGATACGTTATACGTTATACGTTATACGTTATACGTTATACGTTATACGTTATACGTTATACGTTATACGTCATAGGTTATACGTTATACGTTATACGTTATACGTTATACGTTTTACGTTATACGTTATTCGTTATACGTCATAGGTTATACGTTATACGTTATACGTTATACGTTATACGTTATACGTTATACGTTATACGTTATACGTTATACGTTATACGTTATACGTTATACGTTATACGTTATACGTTATACGTTATACGTTATACGTTATACGTCATAGGTTATACGTTATACGTTATACGTTATACGTTATACGTTTTACGTTATACGTTATACGTTATACGTTATACGTTTTAAGTTATTCGTGATACGTTATACGTTATACGTTATACGTTATACGTTATACGTTATACGTTATACGTTATACGTTATACGTTGTACGTTATACGTTATACGTTATACGTTATACGTTATACGTCATAGGTTATACGTTATACGTTATTCTTTATGCGTTATACGTTATACGATATACGTTATACGTTATACGGTATACGATATACGTTATGCGTTATACGTTTTACGTTATACGTTATACGTTATTCGTTATGCGTTATACGTTATACGTTATACGTTATACGTTATACGTTATACGTTATACGTTATACGTTATACGGTATACGATATACGTTATGCGTTATAAGTTTTACGTTATTCGTTATACGTTATACGTTATACGTTATACGTTATACGTTATACGTTATACGTTATACGTTATACGTTATACGTTATACGTTATACGTTGTACGTTATACGTTATACGTTATACGTTATACGTTATACGTCATAGGTTATACGTTATACGTTATTCTTTATGCGTTATACGTTATACGATATACGTTATACGTTATACGGTATACGATATACGTTATGCGTTATACGTTTTACGTTATTCGTTATACGTTATACGTTATACGTTATACGTTATACGTTTTACGTTATACGTTATACGTTATACGTTATACGTTATACGGTATACGTTATACGTTATACGTTATACGTTATACGTTATTCGTTATACGTTATACGTTATACGTTATACGTTATACGTTATACGTTATACGTTATACGTTATACGTTATTCGTTATGCGTTATACGTTATACGTTATACGTTATACGTTATACGTTATACGTTATACGTTATACGTTATACGTTATACGGTATACGATATACGTTATGCGTTATAAGTTTTACGTTATTCGTTATACGTTATACGTTATACGTTATACGTTATACGTTATACGTTATACGTTATACGTTATACGTTATACGTTATACGTTATACGTTGTACGTTATACGTTATACGTTATACGTTATACGTTATACGTCATAGGTTATACGTTATACGTTATTCTTTATGCGTTATACGTTATACGATATACGTTATACGTTATACGGTATACGATATACGTTATGCGTTATACGTTTTACGTTATTCGTTATACGTTATACGTTATACGTTATACGTTATACGTTTTACGTTATACGTTATACGTTATACGTTATACGTTATACGGTATACGTTATACGTTATACGTTATACGTTATACGTTATTCGTTATACGTTATACGTTATACGTTATACGTTATACGTTATACGTTATACGTTATACGTTATACGTTATACGTTATACGTTATACGTTATTCGTTATGCGTTATACGTTATACGTTATACGTTATACGTTATACGTTATACGTTATACGTTATACGTTATACGTTATACGTTATACGTTATACGTTATACGTCATAGGTTATACGTTATACGTTATACGTTATACGTTTTACGTTATGCGTTATACGTTATACGTTACACGTTATACGGTATACGTTATACGTTATACGTTATACGTTATACGTTATACGTTATACGTTATACGTTATACGTTATACGGTATACGTTATACGTTATACGTTATACGTTATACGTTATACGGTATACGATATACGTTATGCGTTATAAGTTTTACGTTATTCGTTATACGTTATACGTTATACGTTATACGTTATACGTTATACGTTATACGTTATACGTTATACGTTATACGTTATACGTTATACGTTATACGGTATACGTTATACGTTATACGTTATACGTTATACGTTATACGGTATACGATATACGTTATGCGTTATAAGTTTTACGTTATTCGTTATACGTTATACGTTATACGTTATACGTTATACGTTATACGTTATACGTTATACGTTATACGTTATACGTTATACGTTATACGCTATACGTTATACGTTATACGTTATGCGTTATACGTTATGCGTTATACGTTATGCGTTATACGTTATGCGTTATACGTTATACGTTATACGTTATACGTTATACGTTATACGTTATACGTTATACGTTATACGTTATACGTTATACGTTATACGTTATACGTTATACGTTATACGTTATACGTTATACGTTATACGTTATACGTTATACGATATACGTCATAGGTTATGCGTTATACGTTATACGTTATACGTTATACGTTATACGTTATACGTTATACGTTATACGTTATACGTTATACGTTATACGTTATACGTTATACGTTATACGTTATACGTTATACGTTATACGGTATACGTTATACGTTATACGTTATACGTTATACGTTATACGGTATACGTTATACGTTATACGTTATACGTTATACGTTATACGTTATACGTTATACGTTATACGGTATACGTTATACGTTATACGTTATACGTTACACGTTATACGTTATACGTTATACGTTATACGTTATACGTTACATGTTATGCGTTATACGTTTTACGTTATTCGTTGTACGTTCTTCGTTACACGTTATACGTTATAGGTTATACGTTATACGTTATACGTTATACGTTATACGTTATACGTTATTCGTTATACGTTATACGTTATACGTTATTCGTTTTACGTTATTCGTGATACGTTATACGTTATACGTTATACGTTATACGTTATACGTTATACGGTATACGTTATACGTTATACGTTATACGTTACACGTTATACGTTATACGTTATACGTTATACGTTATACGTTACATGTTATGCGTTATACGTTTTACGTTATTCGTTGTACGTTCTTCGTTACACGTTATACGTTATAGGTTATACGTTATACGTTATACGTTATACGTTATACGTTATACGTTATACGTTATTCGTTATACGTTATACGTTATACGTTATTCGTTTTACGTTATTCGTGATACGTTATACGTTATACGTTATATGTTATACGTTATACGTTATACGTTATACGTTATACGTCATAGGTTATACGTTATACGTTATACGTTATACGTTATACGTTTTACGTTATACGTTATTCGTTATACGTCATAGGTTATACGTTATACGTTATACGTTATACGTTATACGTTATACGTTATACGTTATACGTTATACGTTATACGTTATACGTTATACGTTATACGTTATACGTTATACGTTATACGTTATACGTTATACGTTATACGTCATAGGTTATACGTTATACGTTATACGTTATACGTTATACGTTTTACGTTATACGTTATACGTTATACGTTATACGTTTTACGTTATTCGTGATACGTTATACGTTATACGTTATTCGTTATACGTTATACGTTATACGTTATTCGTTTTACGTTATTCGTGATACGTTATACGTTATACGTTATACGTTATACGTTATACGTTATACGTTATACGTTATACGTTATACGTTATACGTTATACGTTACATGTTATGCGTTATACGTTTTACGTTATTCGTTGTACGTTCTTCGTTACACGTTATACGTTATAGGTTATACGTTATACGTTATACGTTATACGTTATACGTTATACGTTATTCGTTATACGTTATACGTTATACGTTATTCGTTTTACGTTATTCGTGATACGTTATACGTTATACGTTATACGTTATACGTTATACGTTATACGGTATACGTTATACGTTATACGTTATACGTTACACGTTATACGTTATACGTTATACGTTATACGTTATACGTTACATGTTATGCGTTATACGTTTTACGTTATTCGTTGTACGTTCTTCGTTACACGTTATACGTTATAGGTTATACGTTATACGTTATACGTTATACGTTATACGTTATACGTAATTCGTTATACGTTATACGTTATACGTTATTCGTTTTACGTTATTCGTGATACGTTATACGTTATACGTTATACGTTATACGTTATACGTTATACGTTATACGTTATACGTTATACGTCATAGGTTATACGTTATACGTTATACGTTATACGTTATACGTTTTACGTTATACGTTATTCGTTATACGTCATAGGTTATACGTTATACGTTATACGTTATACGTTATACGTTATACGTTATACGTTATACGTTATACGTTATACGTTATACGTTATACGTTATACGTTATACGTTATACGTTATACGTTATACGTTATACGTCATAGGTTATACGTTATACGTTATACGTTATACGTTATACGTTTTACGTTATACGTTATACGTTATACGTTATACGTTATACGTTTTACGTTATTCGTGATACGTTATACGTTATACGTTATACGTTATACGTTATACGTTATACGTTGTACGTTATACGTTATACGTTATACGTTATACGTTATACGTTATACGTTATACGTTATACGTTATACGTTATACGTTATTCGTTATACGTTATACGTTATACGTTATACGTTATACGTTTTACGTTATTCGTGATACGTTATACGTTATACGTTATACGTTATACGTTATACGTTATACGTTATACGTTATACGTTATACGTAATACGTTATACGTTATATGTTATACGTTATACGTTATACGTTATACGTTATACGTTATACGTTATACGTTATTCGTTATACGTTATACGTTATACGTTATACGTTTTACGTTATTCGTGATACGTTATACGTTATACGTGATACGTTATACGTTATACGTTATACGTTATACGTTATACGTTATACGTTATACGTTGTACGTTATACGTTATACGTTATACGTTATACGTTATACGTCATAGGTTATACGTTATACGTTATTCTTTATGCGTTATACGTTATACGACATACGTTACACGTTATACGGTATACGATATACGTTATGCGTTATACGTTTTACGTTATTCGTTATACGTTATACGTTATACGTTATACGTTATACGTTATACGTTATACGTTATACGTTATACGTTATACGTTATACGTTATACGTTATACGTTATACGTTATACGTTATACGTTATACGTTATACGTTATACGTTATACGTTATACGTTATACGTTTTACGTTATACGTTATTCGTTATACGTCATAGGTTATACGTTATACGTTATACGTTATACGTTATACGTTATACGTTATACGTTATACGTTATACGTTATACGTTATACGTTATACGTTATACGTTATACGTTATACGTTATACGTTATACGTTATACGTTATACGTTATACGTTATACGTCATAGGTTACACGTTATACGTTATACGTTATACGTTATACGTTTTACGTTATACGTTATACGTTATACGTTATACGTTTTACGTTATTCGTGATACGTTATACGTTATACGTTATACGTTATACGTTATACGTTATACGTTATACGTTATACGTTATACGTTATACGTTATACGTTATACGTTATACGTTATACGTTATACGTTATACGTTATACGTTATACGTTATTCGTTATACGTTATACGTTATACGTTATACGTTATACGTTTTACGTTATTCGTGATACGTCATAGGTTATACGTTATACGTTATACGTTATACGTTTTACGTTATACGTTATTCGTTATACGTCATAGGTTATACGTTATACGTTATACGTTATACGTTTTACGTTATACGTTATTCGTTATACGTCATAGATTATACGTTATACGTTATACGTTATACGTTATACGTTATACGTTATACGTTATACGTTATACGTTATACGTTATACGTTATACGTTATACGTTATACGTTATACGTTATACGTTATACGTTATACGTTATACGTTATACGTTATACGTTATACGTTATACGTTATACGTTATACGTTATACGCTATACGTTATACGTTATACGTTATACGTTATACGTTATACGTTATACGTTATACGTTATACGGTATACGTTATACGTTATACGTTATACGTTATACGTTATACGGTATACGTTATACGTTATACGTTATACGTTATACGTTATACGTTATACGTTATACGTTATACGTTATACGTTATACGTTATACGTTATACGTCATAGGTTATACGTTATACGTTATACGTTATACGTTATACGTTATACGTTATACGTTATACGTTATACGTTATACGTTATACGTTATACGTTATACGTTATACGTTATACGTTATACGTTATACGTTATACGTTATACGTTATTCGTTATACGTTATACGTTATACGTTATACGTTTTACGTTATTCGTGATACGTTATACGTTATACGTTATACGTTATACGTTATACGTTATACGTTATACGTTATACGTTATACGTTATACGTTATACGTTATACGTTATACGTCATAGGTTATACGTTATACGTTATACGTTATACGTTTTACGTTATACGTTATTCGTTATACGTTATACGTTATACGTTATACGTTATACGTTATACGTAATACGTTATACGTTATACGTTATACGTTATACGTTATACGTTATACGTTATACGTTATACGTTATTCGTTATACGTTATACGTTATACGTTATACGTTTTACGTTATTCGTGATACGTTATACGTTATACGTTATACGTTATACGTTATACGTTATACGTTATACGTTATACGTTATACGTTATACGTTATACGTTATGTGTTATACGTTATACGTTATACGTCATAGGTTATACGTTATACGTTATACGTTATACGTTTTACGTTATACGTTATACGGTATACGATATACGTTATGCGTTATAAGTTTTACGTTATTCGTTATACGTTATACGTTATACGTTATACGTTATACGTTATACGTTATACGTTATACGGTATACGTTATACGTTATACGTTATACGTTATACGTTATACGTTATACGTTATACGTTATACGTTATACGTTATACGTTATACGTTATACGTTATACGTTATTCGTTATACGTTATACGTCATACGTTATACGTTTTACGTTATTCGTGATACGTTATACGTTATACGTTATACGTTATACGTTATACGTTATACGTTATACGTTATACGTTATACGTTATACGTTATACGTTATACGTTATACGTTATACGTTATACGTTATACGTTATACGTTATACGTTATACGTCATAGGTTATACGTTATACGTTATACGTTATACGTTTTACGTTATACGTTATTCGTTATACGTTATACGTTATACGTTATACGTTATACGTTATACGTAATACGTTATACGTTATACGTTATACGTTATACGTTATACGTTATACGTTATACGTTATACGTTATACGTTATACGTTATACGTTATACGTTATACGTTATACGTTATACGTTATACGTTATACGTTATACGTTATACGGTATACGTTATACGTTATACGTTATACGTTATACGTTATACGGTATACGTTATACGTTATACGTTATACGTTACACGTTATACGTTATACGTTATACGTTATACGTCATACGTTACATGTTATGCGTTATACGTTTTACGTTATTCGTTGTACGTTCTTCGTTACACGTTATACGTTATAGGTTATACGTTATACGTTATACGTTATACGTTATACGTTATACGTTATACGTTATACGTTATACGTTATACGTTATACGTTATACGTTATACGTTATTCGTTATACGTTATACGTTATACGTTATTCGTTTTACGTTATTCGTGATACGTTATACGTTATACGTTATACGTTATACGTTATACGTTATACGTTATACGTTATACGTTATACGTCATAGGTTATACGTTATACGTTATACGTTATACGTTTTACGTTATACGTTATTCGTTATACGTCATAGGTTATACGTTATACGTTATACGTTATACGTTATACGTTATACGTTATACGTTATACGTTATACGTTATACGTTATACGTTATACGTTATACGTTATACGTTATACGTTATACGTTATACGTTATACGTTATACGTTATACGTTATACGTTATACGTTATACGTTATACGTTATACGTTATACGTTATACGTTATACGTTATACGTTATACGTTATACGTTATACGTTATACGTTATACGTTATACGTTATACGTTATACGTTATACGTTATACGTTATACGTTATACGTTATTCGTTATACGTTATACGTTATACGTTATTCGTTTTACGTTATTCGTGATACGTTATACGTTATACGTTATACGTTATACGTTATACGTTATACGTTATACGTTATACGTTATACGTCATAGGTTATACGTTATACGTTATACGTTATACGTTTTACGTTATACGTTATTCGTTATACGTCATAGGTTATACGTTATACGTTATACGTTATACGTTATACGTTATACGTTATACGTTATACGTTATACGTTATACGTTATACGTTATACGTTATACGTTATACGTTATACGTTATACGTTATACGTTATACGTTATACGTTATACGTTATACGTTATACGTTATACGTTATACGTTATACGTTATACGTTATACGCTATACGTTATACGTTATACGTTATACGTTATTCGTTATACGTTATACGTTATACGTTATACGTTTTACGTTATTCGTGATACGTTATACGTTATACGTTATACGTTATACGTTATACGTTATACGTTATACGTTATACGTTATACGTTATACGTTATACGTTATACGTTATACGTTATACGTTATACGTTATACGTTATACGTCATAGGTTATACGTTATACGTTATACGTTATACGTTTTACGTTATACGTTATACGGTATACGATATACGTTATGCGTTATAAGTTTTACGTTATTCGTTATACGTTATACGTTATACGTTATACGTTATACGTTATACGTTATACGTTATACGTTATACGTTATACGTTATACGTTATACGTTATACGTTATACGTTATACGTTATACGTTATACGTTATACGTTATACGTTATACGTTATACGTTATACGTTATACGTTATTCGTTATACGTTATACGTTATACGTTATACGTTTTACGTTATTCGTGATACGTTATACGTTATACGTTATACGTTATACGTTATACGTTATACGTTATACGTTATACGTTATACGTTATACGTTATACGTTATACGTTATACGTTATACGTCATAGGTTATACGTTATACGTTATACGTTATACGTTTTACGTTATACGTTATTCGTTATACGTTATACGTTATACGTTATACGTTATACGTTATACGTA